>NC_056733.1:541833384-542038384 GCF_019279795.1 Protopterus annectens
CTACATTGCCTCAGAATGCCCATACCCACCGAGCTGGTAACGAAGATAGTGCGAAAGTTCATATCCATGGCAACAGGCCACATCATGAAAAAGGATGCTGTTTTTTCCCTTTCTTTTGTGGACCTTGCACCTTAATTTCTGCTGGTATGCATTGTTTCTTGTGCATGTGTGAATAATATACATTTTCATATATGAAAAGCCTATCAGTGCCTTTATTTGCTTTTATATCATTGTGATGTTACCTATTAAAAGTGTGAAACTTGAAAATGCAAGTTAAAGCATTTTGAAAATCAAACTGTAATTATCATAATAATAATGATAATAAATTCCAGAGGATTGCACAGCTAAATTTCCCTTACACACACACACATATATATATATATATATATATATATATATATATATATATATATATATATATATATATATATATATATATATATATATATATATATAAAATAACCATAAGATTCTCTGAGATTGCTGCAGCTCAGAGTAGAGGTCTACTCCTAGATACAACAGTGTTGCAATCAGCTGAGGTTTTCCTATTAATATGTATTTTATTTTATTTATTTATTTATTAAGTTTTAAGGATCACAATTGCTGTTCTCAAAGATTCCACTGACTCTCATGTTATGATGTAACTACTGCTGTCTTTGGGGTAACTTTGTTAATCTTGTGTGATTTCTATATTACCACATCTTGCAGGTTGATATTTATATGTATAGGTACAATACCATGTGGACAACAATTACATATGGTCACCCATACATTATTATCCCCTTGCACCCAGATATATAACTAATTTTGTGTGTATGTGTGTGTGTGTGTGTGTGTGTGTGTGTGTGTGTGTGTGTATGTGTAAGTCCATACTTATTTCAGTCAGATCTGCACATTTTAGGCCAATACGTAATCTGTATGCTTCCTAACGTCTTACTTGACATAAATTTGGATGTATGTACTTCATGTGGTACAGTCTGTGTCCTTCCAAGTAGGTAGAGTTGTTTTTATACAGTTTTATTTTTTGCATCTGTATTCCTTTGCAAAGACCCCCCAGACATTCCACCTGCAGAAATTATCCTCAGCAAACTAGAATGCATTCAACAGTAACAACACCAAACACTGCACAGACAGCCACACCCAGTGAAGCCTCAACTACCAAACTCATGAGGCAAGCTAACACACTATCCAGAACTCTAGTTATAGTGGACTCCATTGTAAGACATATTAATGTCCCACTCACAAGAAGAAGATAACAGTAATCTGCATATCGGGGGCCCGGATCCACCAAGTTATGCACACACTTAAGTCATTACACCACTGATGCTGGTATGATCCAGTCATAGTCAATGTAAGTGTATATGACCTGAGACGTACCTACTAGACTATATGAAGAGAGTCATTATAGAGCTCTCGGACAATGTGTTAAAAGCTGGTATGTACCTGGCACTGAGCAGCATTCTATTCCCACCGAGGATGATGCCACAATATGAACAGAAGATGTTTGCCTTTAATAATTGGCTTTGTTTCTGCTGTCATTATAGGGGGGTACAATATCTGTCAGCATGGGAGGGCATGGTTAACAAACCACATTCTTTTGCCAACAATGGCCTGCATCTGTCTCCTGCAGACTTTTGAAAATTGGCTCAAACATTGTCCTCCCCCATAGTGCCTTTTTAGGCAAAGCCAAGTTGACAAAACTTCCAACATAGCAAAATCTACAAACAGAAATTTAAATGTGTTACTACTCAATGCCAGAATTCTAAACAAGAAACTGCACTCCCTCTAAGCTCCCCTCACCTTTGAGAATGCAGTTACTGAGACATGGTTTAAAGTAACAAATAGTACCCCAGCAGCACTAGGTGCCAGTGCCTTCCACAGATTTAGACCAGAAACTGCACAGGCAGGGACTAAAGGTAAAGATGTCTCAATCAACATCAATAATAAGCTTATCCCAAGGTTAACTAAACAAGATGATGTGCTGGACTTCTTCCATGTCCAGATTGCCATGGACAAAGTCTCATACCATATCCTACCAAACTACAGGTCACCCTCCATATATCATGAAACCCATAGTTCATACGTAGACCTATTAGATACACTCACCATTCAACCAAATACCATAGTCATGGTGGACTTTAATTATCCCTCTATAAAATGGGAATCCTACACACACCCCATCTTTGGAGATGCAGAGATTCTTAGACTTTGTAAACATAAGAACCCTGTACCAGATAGTGCATATGCCTATCAGAGGTACAAACATATCTAACCTGGTACTCATAAACATGGGAGAACATTGCATTCCCCTCAGTGTCTTGCTCTCTCCAGTAAGTAGTGTCCTTCAAAATAAAAATCAGTTCTGTAACCCCAGTAATCCCACTCACAGTTAGGAACTGTTCCAAGGCAAACTACCTTTTATTAAGCAATAATCTCACAAAATTTCAAGCCCCTCTATACCCAAATAACACAAAAACCTATGAGGAATTATTCACAGAAGCTCTGTACAATCATGTCAGTGACCACAAAGAGACAACTGTGCCTACTAGAAGTAAGCCCAAACTAATTTAAAATCAAACCACCTGGTGGAATCCAAAATTAAACAGGTTGTACATCAAAGGAAAAAAAAGTCATAGCTAAAATTAGGAAGTCTAACACCAAAAATTATAAAAGTTCTCTCATAAAACTGAATAGACAACTAAGAGGACTAATTAGGTCCAACAAAGCAAATTTTAAGTAAAGATATCATTGCAGGCCATGACAGCCATAAGGCCTTCTTCAGCTATGTCTAAAACCCCAAAGGCAGCACACAGCAATGTGCTGAACTGCTTGTAAATGGCACAACATACATGGAACTGGGAGATATAACAAATGTTTTGGCTGACAAATTCAGCTCCGACTATACCCCCTTCTCATCCCCAGTTGCTCCTCCCAGGAAATGCCATCTAAAATAATCTGTCCAGCTATCAGTAGGGAGCAAGTCTTAAAAGTGATCTGTAAGGCTACAAATACAGCTTTGATGGGCCCTGATGATACCCAGTATGCCTCCTAAATAGCCTGAAATATGACCTATCAAGGCCACTAAAGTCACTATTCAGCTATAGCCTTTGAACAAGCTTCAGGCCACCCAGATGAAGGATCACAGCAATCATCCCTTGGCACAAGAGTGGCCCATCAATGTACCCCTGGAACTACTGACCTGTTAGTATGACTATTCTCATATGCAAAGCTATGGAAAGAATTATCATAGCCATGATTAATAATGGCATAGGGTACTCTCAGACACTGAACACAGCCCAGTTTGGTTTTGTGAAAGGCAAGTCATGCCTACTGAACCTGGTGGACTTCTTTGAGATAGTCACCAAGGCAATGGATGAGGGCAAAATGGTACATACTGCCTACCTTGACATAGATAAAGCATTTGATACAATACTCCACTTAAGCATTGTAAACAAACTTGAGGAACTAGACATAAGCCTCTATGTAACTTATGGATAGCCAGCTGGCTCACAGATTGGACCCAGGAGATTAGGACTGCAGAGACCATCCCCACATAAAGGCTGATTCCATGTGAAGTACCCCAGGGCTCTGTGTGGGGTCCACTCCACTTTTGCATTTTTTTCTCAGAAGTCAAGGCTGATGTCAAGGTCCCCTAGCTTGCCAGGTTAGCAGATGATTGCAAGCTTGGTGCAATCATAAGACTCCTCCCCAGACACTAACATTTTACCAGAAGCTCTAACACAGACAGATGACTTTTGCCAAATCCTCAGCTTAAAACTCAATGTCAAGAAATACATAACAATACCTTTTGGGAAGTTAACCACCCCGGGAAACAACTTCATCTATAAAACACCCCTAATAGTAGATGCAATAGTTAGGGATTTAGGGACTCATGCTGATGGCAACCTGGCTTTCGACCAACATGTATCTCGGGGAGTAAGAAAAGCATGCTATGTCACTCAACTTATAAGTAAGTGCTTAGCATCTAGTTCCAGAGAAATCATCATGCAAATATATTCAGCCATCACCAGACCCATCATTGATTATAATGCTCCCACTGGTATGTAACTGTCCGGGTACATGCAACATGTAAAACGTCCGCAGAGGTTCCTCAATAAAAAAGATTACAGGGCATAAACACACTGCCCTAAGCAGATCACCTCAAAGCCCCCTCCATATACTCTGTTTTCTACACACTGTTAAGAGGCGATTTTTGCCTGGCATAGAAGGACAATGCATTTTTGAATCCATCTCTGATGGATCTTTTGCACATTTACAAAATGAGCAGCATCAGAAATACTAAAATCAAAGAATTTAAACTTTGCTTGTGATTTAAATAGGACATGGAGGGACAAGTGTGTGTCTCAGAGATTTCCCATCCTCCGGAATAGGCTTTCCATCCATGTGAAGCAGAGTGCTTCCCTAACCCTATTCAAGTGTAGCTCAGTGGATGGGAACACAGAAATTCACCTCTGGTCTGAGACCTGTGTCTCTGATGGACAGAGACAGCAGTTAAATCATGCCCTAACTAACATGCACCCCTTAAAACAATCTCTATAGAAAGTTGCCTATGGAAACATTTGGGTTGCATGGCTAGACTTATAAGGGTTCCAGTGACTGTTAGCTTAGTGTAAACCTATAAACCTATGAACCTATAAACAACTGACTTGCCATATGTACATCTAGTGCCTTCTGTCACAATGTTGTACTTAGATTTATTGCTTGAATGAACTGATAATGCACTACCTGTTGACTTTAATCAGCATATGGTTCAGTATGGTTCTAAGTGTCCTTACTATATTTGTGATGCTCAGCACATTACGTGATATTGATGCATATGTGTTAACCTCCTGCATTTACATTACTGTGATTACACTATGTAGGCCTGTACATAACTTAGGATTCACTGTTGACTATGTTCTATGCACCTAACTTTTTGTGGGCACAGTTTGCTATATTTATGCATGTAACTTGGCTGTTCTTGGTGCCGTGATTGTTACTGCATTTAACAAGATTCAAGCTCCTTGCTAAAATTCCTAAGGCACTAAACTACTTAAGCGCTGTGGAAGTGAGCTACTGGCATTCATTTAAAAAGCAAAAATATCACTAGTGACTTCTGAAATGAATGCTAGTTCTGCAACTGCCAATCCAGCCCCAAATGGCTTGAGCCTTGGCCAGCAGACCATTTTGTCCTGTCCTAATTAAGGAATTGAAATATACTGCATATCCTCATGACCCCCTCAAAATCCTACAAAAAATATACAGGACTTCACTATAATATGGAAATGACTGTACTAGACATTTAAACACATAATCACATGGTGTACTTCAGACAGTTGCATTTCCTTATTTCAGGAGCCCATTTTATAAAGTTAATATCTCTTGACTGGCTCCTAATAGGCCCACAATTATAAAATATTTGTATTAAGTATTGATGAGGTAAGTATTTTGCATTTTTTATATACTGGATTTGGAAACCTCCAGAGAAAAGGCACACTTAACATGATTTCAGAATTCATATCAGAATTAAAAAAGAAAAAGAATATCCAGAACAGGAATTCCCGCCTTTAAGGAGATCCGAAAGGTTGTTAAATAGAGTGGAGCACCCACCAGGACAACAGAATTTTCAGGGGGGGGGGAGAGGGAGAGGACGTTATTAAACGTGTCTCATACAAAATCCCTCCCTACCCCCGTAACCCAGAATATAGTTGTGCATAATAGTATTAAGTTTACTTTAAACAACTTTTCTATATACAATTTCAGTGGTATACCCTTGGAGAAGGAACACTTTGATTTATTATCAAAAGGGTTGAAATTTATCCCATTTAAGATAGGGGACATGGCTAGATCTTTAATTGACATAAGAATGTTTTTAAGGAAGGTGAATTTAGATGTCTTATTACCGGGTTCCAATCATACTTTTAATAATGTGTTTAAAAGGAGAACTACATATAATCCACCCCTACACCCTCAATTAAAAAATCTAGAAAAAATTCTAGAAAAAGAAATTGGGAAAGAACAATATAATCATAGGGCACACAGAGATAATTTGAGTCAGGAAGAAAAGGGCTGTTTAGATAACCTAAGACAGAATGTTTCGATCAGAGTAATGAAGCCTGACAAAGGGGGAGGGGTGGTTATTATGGATACCATACAATATGAAAGTAAAATGTACAATATTTTGTGGGATGAAGAAAAATATTCCTGTTTCAAGAAATGAGGTCAATATATCATATAATAAAATAGATTCTAATTTATTTGATATGATGCAAGAGGAGCTGATAGATTTCAATATGTACAAGTATTTAAAAGTGGAAAAACCCCAAATTCCTTCAATATTCGGAATTCCAAAGATTCATAAAAATGAAACTGATCCACCTTTTAGAACTATAGTTTCTGCTGAAGGATCGAAGACTCAACCTTTAGCCAAATATTTGGATATTAAATTAAAAAATATTTGGATGGAAAAAAATTTTATTCTTAAAGACTCCTGGGATTTATTAAAATCTATTAGATTTATATGATGATAATATGATTTTTGTGACCATAGACATCATAGATGTATTTTCCTCCATCCCTTGGGTTGAAGGAATAAGGATGTTTGAGGATATCATATATCAAGAAAATAGTTTAACTTCTAAGGAAAAACTGACTTGTACATGGTTAATGGATATAGTGCTGCATAACAACTTCATATACTTTAAAGGTGAATGTTACCAACAGAAGCAGGGGGTAGCTATGGGGGCATCCTGCACCCCCCCCCTTTGCTAATATTGTACTTACCCAATGGGAGGAAGAAAATATTAAAACAACAGAATATAGGCATTATTGGAAGTTGTATCGCGGGTTTTTGGATGACATTATAATTTTTTGTAATGGGGGAAAAGAAAAACTTGATGAGTTTCTTGAATGGTTAAATATCACATGTCCTTTTTTTGAGGTTCACTCACAATATTACAGAAAATAAAGTGGAATATTTGGATGTGGAGATATATAAATGGAATAACAAATTAGAAACTAAAGTATTTAGGAAAAAAACATTTTGTAATTCTTTTTTACATTTCAATAGTGCACACCCTTTACATTGCAAGAGAAATATTGTAAAGGGGCAATTTATTAGAGGGAGTTGAATGACCAGTAGAAGTGAAGACTTTGAGAAAGAATGTAATCTTTTGGAGTCTATGTTTAAAGAGAGAGGGTACCCTCCTAATTTTGTTAAAAACATAAAGGAAGAAGTATTAAAAGGTAGAATGGACAGGTTCAAACCTATAGTTTCAGGAAATAATACAGACGAAATAAGAATCTTACAAAAAGATAATATTAATATGAATTATGAAAAAACCTTAGTGTTAGAATATAATGGGATTAACAATATAATTAAGAAAAAATTCTTGAAGGAATGGGAATGTTTCACATCCATCACGGATATAGAGAAAATACCCAAAGGCCCACAAAAAATCATATACAAAAATTCAAGTAATTTAAGGTTATTATTGGAAAATAAACCTAAAAAGGTAACTAGGAATAAAGTGGGTACTTATAAATGCGGTAGTTGTAGTCAGTGTCAGTATATTATAAATAAGGATAAATTCTACTTGGAAAGTAGGAAAAAATGGTTGGTTAACAAGGATTATTATAATTGTGAGTCGAAAGGACTTATATATTTTGCATTTTGCACAGTTTGTAAATCCTTCTATGTAGGTAAAACTGAGAGAAAACTCAAAAGAAGGATTTACGAACATTATTATGAAATATCCATTAAAAAAGACACAAATGCACTTTATAAACATGTGACTGTATGTACACAAGCCACTTTTACCTTTTTGGTTTTAGAACAAGTAAAAAGTGATGGTAGGGGTGGGCCATGGGAAGAAAGAATTGAAGTGAGGGAGTTGTAGTGGCAACTGACTTTAGATGCAGGGAATAAACCAGGCTTAAATTAATATATTTCTATTTTGCCCATTCTGAAGTTAAGATCTGCCAAGTTGTGAGTACTACAAACCCTTTCTTGTAATATTAAGTAAACAAAATAAACATGGAATACTTGGTTTGAATATATGTTTTAAACTAATTTATATATATATGAATTTCATTTATTCATACACATACACACATTGCAATATTAAATATTTTTTAGGATTTAAAATATATAACACATATTTATATATTTAATAGTTAGAAGAATTTTATATAGTTTTATGAAAATGTTTTAATAAGAATAATAACAGTTTTGTATTTACCCAGAGACTGGTTTTATTTATTTAATACATTTCATTTAATTAAGTATTATAACAGCAAGAACATTTTTATTATGAAGTTGACGTCGAAAGAATAAATTATGATAATAATAAATGAATTATTCATGAATGTGACACGAAGTAGCTAACCTATTGGTTATTTTAAATTAATTGGAATAAAAGGATTGGTTTTTGTTCATTTATGTATGCTATATAAATGTGATTCACTTTAATTATGTGCATCTGATGAAGTCTTTCTGGTTTGGAGGACGAAAACGTACTATGTAAAAAGGAGACATTAATGTGTCTTTGGCTTTTGGATTAAACATTTTTAAAGATTTTGGTCCGCATATTTTCCAGTTTCTTGTTTTTGTTTATTGGTTGCTTTAAACTGGAAGTTGCCTTTTGGAAGTTAATGGTTCTAAGTGTCCTTACTATATTCGTGATGCTCAGCACATTACGTGATGTTGATGCATATGTGTTAACCTCCTGCATTTACATTACTGTGATTACACTATGTAGGCCTGTACATAACTTAGGATTCACTGTTGACTATGTTCTATACACCTAGCTTTTTGTGGCCACAGTTTGCTATATTTATGCATGTAACTTGGCTGTTCTTGGTGCCGTGATTGTTATTGCATTTAACAAGATTCAAGCTCCTTGCTAAAATTCCTAAGGCACTAAACTACTTAAGCGCTGTGGAAGTGAGCTACTGGCATTCATTTAAAAAGCAAAAATATCACTAGTGACTTCTGAAATTAATGCTAGTTCTGCAACTGCCAATCCAGCCCCAAATGGCTTGAGCCTGGGCCAGCAGTCCATTTTGTCCTGTCCTAATTAAGGAATTGAAATATACTGCATATCCTCATGACCCCCTCAAAATCCTACAAAAAATATACAGGACTTCACTATAATATGGAAATGACCGTACTAGACATTTAAACACATAATCACATGGTGTACTTCAGACAGTTGCATTTCCTTATTTCAGGAGCCCATTTTATAAAGTTAATATCTCTTGACTGGCTCCTAATAGGCCCACAATTATAAAATGTCTGTATTAAGTATTGATGAGGTAAGTATTTTGCATTTTTTATATACTGGATTTGGAAACCACCAGAGAAAAGGCACACTTAACATGATTTCAGAATTTATATCAGAATTAAAAAAGAAAAAGAATATCCAGCATATAACTTAGAATTCTGTAACAGTAAGGATATATGAATATAATCATGCAGCCCAAAACTCACTTTAATGTAATTCTTAGTAGTCACAAGCCCTCAATAAAAGCCACGAGTTTAAAGGAAAACACAACTCTGAACTCCTTGAACTTGCCAGGTTTGATTTATAGCAGTATGGTTCCAAAGGGGAAACAAAAGAAATAAATATGAATGAATCATTTCTAAGCAGTTGAGCAAATCATTAACATATTGTTGTGCAGTCATTTGCAGTGTGTAGGAGAGTTCCAGGTCTACAAATGGTGTATATCACAATAATTTCATGGAAGCACACTACTTCCAGCTTATTGTAAATGTGTGTCAGACACAACCCAGAATTCTTAAATCCAAATGTTTTTTCTTTAGTATAGATGAAGTTGTTGAAATCACAACAAACTTTTCATTTTCACAGTAAAACACCACTGTATTTCCTTTTAACAAGTGCATTTATATTAAGTTTTTAGTTGTTACTTTACATTGAGGCTGCAGTAGCACAGTGGCTACCATTGTTGCCTCACAGCAAGGGGATCTCCAGTTTGATTCTTGACTGGTGTGCCTTCTGTGCAGAGTCTGCATGTCTTCCCCGTGGTTGAGTGAATGTAAAGACATGCAGGTAGATGCAAGCATGTGTGGGTGTGCCTACTTTGAAGGTTGGGCGTCGGGCTGGCAACTCAACACTATAAAAATTCACTGCCAATCATTAGTGGACTGGAGTTCTGCTGTGGTGACCCCTAACTGGGAAAAGCCGAAAGACAGGCAGTTGTTACTTTACATTGTCAAATACAGAAGCAGGAAGAAGCAGGTTAAAACTCTTCACGTTTTGAAATGCTGATGAGACAGGAAAAATAATGCCTTTATTTCTAGTAAAGAACCAAAAACAGTTAATTTCTTATGAATAATGCTGGCAGTCACTGTCAATTATGCTTTAAGTATTACATTTCAGTTGTGCAGGCTGTTTGGATTTTTATAAACAAGTAATGTTTTCCTAAACAGACTGAGCCCAAGACAAATCAATACACACATTTAGTTTACTGGCTAGCAGTGGGTGAATGACTGAAACATACTGTCTAAACCCAATAAACCATGAATGGTGTGAGCAGAGGAGAGAGCTTTTTGGTTCATGTCAGGGGATGCAATATGCCTGTGTGGTAGTTGTATCCTGCAGCCTGAACACATCAGTTCAAATAAGAATCTCACAACAAAAACACACAACGCCCTTTAATTATGTTCAGTATCTTAGTTACATGCAAACCAAAGGTTAAAAAGGTCACACAGACAAACCATTCAGTAAAAACTGCAAGAAAAATCCAGTCAAGCTAGAGTTTTTACTGTGTGATACCTTAAACCTTCTGTAATGGAGGCCCATGGGATATATGCAAATGACCCCTTAAAGAAATTAAGTGTTTCAGCTACAAGACTTCTGAATGCTTATGACTTTGTATCCTCTGGGCCTCCATTACAGGAGATTTAAGGTATCTTACTTACATAGGTATGTTGACATGAAGAGACATCCATTGTGAATATTAGGAATTATTGCAGTAAGTCATATATTTGAATGATAGTTTTCATTAGCTATGCAGCCTCTGGATCAGAAGATGGCTAGTGCTGGTCTATGGTGTCTACCATGAAAGTGGATGCAGCACTATTTATCAGACATGCAGTTTCCTGTTGGGTGCAATCAGTTCATATGCAGCCTTAGACTGCTGCACAAGGGTCTATACTGAGTCCCCTGTTTTTCCCAATTTTCATTAATGACTTGTGGAAGACAAAACTCTACCAATTATTCAATAAGCTGAGGACATTTTGCTCCACTATTAAGAAGTCTCAATACTACCCACATGAAAGCAGAGATTTAAACAGACCTCCTTTTTTAAAGGTCTGGATCAATCAACACTCTCTGTCCATGTTAATACTTCAAAATGTAATGCCATTCTAAATGACACTGCGGAGTGTTCAACTAACCCAACTAACTTACTAATCATTTTCTTCTGAGTATTGGAATTGAGTGGGTATGATTTTAATTTCATTTTACAGTTTTTAAGATTGTCCATATATACTATAAAACACCTGTGTGCATTTTGGAAAACAATCTCTCATTTCTCAGATCACATGAATGAAGCTGCTAAAACACTGAATCAATTCTCATTCCATCATTAATTTATAGTGGGATGGTTATGAAATAAAACCTACAGAGAACGGTTAGGCAAGCTTATCATTACATATATCAGGGTGTTTGTTTAAGGACCTCCAAGGGTCACTCACCACTGCAATGTGTTTTACAAACTTGAGCTACCTTCCTTTACCAAATCTTCTTCTATCTTCTCTTCAGTTAACTGTTTGCCTTTCTCTCTCTCTCTCTGTTACACACACACACACACACACACACACACACACACACACACACACACACACACACACACACACACACACACACACACACACATCTACTCATCTGTTATATGCCTACATGCAACATTTGATGGTCACAATAACTGTTGTTCCAAATACTTCATTCTGACAGTAAATCTGGTAACACAGCATTTTCTACTTCCTTATTTATTTTATGGAATTTCCTGTCCTTTCCTTCATTGGACGTATTACCTTGCTTTTAAAAACTAAAAAACAAAATTAAAATCATACTAATTCAATTTCAATACTTATGAATGCCAAAATCTTAATCTGCCTCTACTCTCTCTCTCTCTCTGTCGTTCTTCTCATTTTCAACTTGTCTACTTTAGTGCTTTCCTGTTGGAATCTTTACTTCCCAAGTCTCTCTTGAAAAGAGACCCTTACTTCAGATTCTAACCAGTCACCAAATATTGAAATCCATAAATAAGTGCATGCATTTATAAGCACATAACTATAGCTTTGGATTTTGTCGTATTGCATAGCTATTGCAAGTATAGCTATAGCCTTGGATTTTGTTGTATTGGATGTCTATTATTTGTTGCATGCCACAGCATGTTGTACCATGCCAGTGTGGTGTCATATGCCCATCTGAGGGACCGTGACCTGTTGTAATACATTACACATAGTGATGTTGAGTATGTGGGACATTCTGATAAATCAATTTCACATCCTAAAGTATTCAAACTAGTCACTAAAGAGTACTTAAAAAGTCACTGGATTTGTTCCTGTTCTCAGCCACCTTGAATATACCTTCACTAAATAACAAACCTAACTTCCTCTGTCTTACCATCATTTCTTCTCCTCTATACCAAAACCTTTACAACTTAAACTAGTCTATTTCATCTGTTTTTACCTAACACTATCTTCCTTCTGCTGTAGTATTCTTAACATTTTTATTGATAATTATAACTGCATATATATGATAACTGTTCTACAAGTTTTATTATGAATGATTAGAATGTTAACTTTGTTTGTAACGGTTATATATTTTTTTTGTAACTATGTTTTGGAGCTTTTCTCCCTGGGCCTCTGCTGAAAAGGGCTTTTGCTCAGTCAGACAATCCCGGTTAACAAATGTAAAATAAATAAAAATAAATAAACAAATACATGTCTGTAACAGGGTATTACACTCATCTGTATTGTGCTACAATGCACATGACATAGTCATGCTGTATGTAGATGCCTTTGCCTATGCCTTGAAAATGATTTTTCATTGGAAATAGCCTGTGCTTGTGGTATTTTTAGGGAAAGACTGGTACATTTATCTCTATATCTGATTCTTGTAGTGACCAGAAGCATACTGTGCACGTATACATTAGCACATTCCATGGAAATTCAATGCTCACTCAAAAAACATACTTTGCTGATTTTGGCTTCCATTCAGATAAACCATTTATAGCTCCATCTAAGCCATTGTTGAGATGTGCATTGTATCTCTATAAGCAGCACAGTGCTGCATTTGCTCATACAGTGAATTTTGTACCATAGGAAACATGTTATATTCCTCCTGGTGCACCGCTAACCACGCCCCAAACATGCTATGCCATACTACATACTACTATCGTACTGATGCACTGTTGGGCAGTGTGGAGTATACATTCTGTTACAGATTTTCTTTCACATTGTTCATGTTTATTTGCACAATGATGTCCTGCTCTCTTAATTAGATCTGATAGTTATACAGCTTGTGTGCCAGTGTATGCCAGTGCGTATATCCTGTTGTCCATTCTATAATTGTTTTTCTGAGTTCAAGCCTGTATGACTCTTTATGACAGGGATTAGTTTTTGGCCCATGGTTGTTTTGTGCTTCCAGACTTGCACTGACCTCTGTTCTGAGCCTCTACAAAGTTTGATATCTTATGACACACAGGACTAACTGGAATTGTCACCCTTGTTGGACACCACAATGCCTTGGGCCAGTGTTTATACCTGATCACTGTGGCATCCACTTAGAGGTGAAATATTGAGCATATGAATCTCTGTCTGTCTTGTGCATAACTCTCAACCTGCATAGGAATGAAGGTTCTTAGAAAACAGGAACATCCAGCTAAAAATCTATATCTCCAGTTAGCATAAAATTTGAAAATCAAATAACATAACTCTTCCCACTTCCTGTAAGAATGTACCGAGAAACATGTTTAAAAAAACAGAGTGACAAACATGTTGAAAAAATATAATTACATTATCAAAGAGATCTTGTAAAATCTGCTGACTTAAAATGAACTGTATTGCAAAAGTTTGACATTCATAGTCATTTATTTTTGCTTTAGAAAATTGGAGATGTAAGATGTGTGCTCACTTTTTAAATTATTGGTGACACTAGTATGTTGGTTATGTAGTGAGGGTTTCTGAGTACTGGACAGCTTCACAGACTTGGGAGATTCAGTCATTTTTTGTTTAGTCATTGACTTTAGATCAAAGCTTGTACCAATAATATCTCTGAGTTAGCAGTGGGTGTGGGAGCAAACCATTAGTGTCTCTTTAACCATCATTCACCTGGAAGTGGAGGGACATTCCTTCAAGATTGGTCTGACTTCTTTGTCTTCTAAGTGCTTATGTCTGTCAGGAAGATCATTCTGAGAGATGACAACATCAAGGCTGACAAGCCATCAGTGACTTTTATGAAAGAATTTTAGTATATTATGAAAAGATTCACAATGACAGACATGGTTATCTCCCAACCCATAGATATGGGCATACCTTGGATTTGGTCTTTCCACTTGGTGTCATGTCTAGAAATTGAAGAAGAAGCCTGTTACATGGTAGGACCACTGGATCATTAATTTCATGCCCAACTCAGCTGAAATCCCTGATTTGGGCTTCATGCAATGGAAAAGGATTGGTCCTACCAACTGGACATGCTAGACCATATTTTGCAGGGCTACCTTTAAGACGGTAATGTCAATAGTCAAGCTGATTGGATGGGGGACCTATAATTTGTACTACTAGTACTACTAGACTGGGATAGAGTTTCAGCAAAAATGGTGTTTGCCCTTTTTTCCATGGTTGCATGCCCGTGGCATCAGTATATTTAAGTAAATGGGTGGGTGGGCAAAGGAATTATCCTCAGCTACACAAAAAATTTGAAATGTTGAGTTTATGCCTTTATATATACATATGTTTGAATAGTTTGATGTCAGGGTGGTCAGTCCTGATTTAAGCAGTTACAAAGCTTTAAATGGCCTCTAATTAGGCTCAGAGTTTGAATTTCTTTAATACTGAACATACACACTCACATATATATATATATATATATATATATATATATATATATATATATATATATATATTGATACTTTTATGAAACTGTATTTTCCTAGAGTAATACAGTTTCATTGCTTTAATTTTGTTTCTAATGTATTTGTTAGTATCGGATTGAATGTCATGTCATAAATCCAGTAACTATTATGGATGCTCTTGCTTCATTTTAAATGTACAGCACATTTTTCATTTCCACTCTGTGATCTCACTCATTGTAATTAATACATAGCTGCTGCTTGAACAGCTTGTGCTGTTTCTGTTTTTTGCAACGTTTTTCTTATTATTTTGTTTTCATAATGTATATATAATAAAAAGGAGTGTGTCTGAAGGAATTTTAGTTCCAATGAAGTCTTATACAGAGCAAGGTGGGCCAAATGCATTTATGTTATTTGTACAAGACACTACATTTCTCAGTTGTTTTCTGTTTGAATAAAGTGGAGTGTTTATGACATTCTGTTCTCAGCTGCTTTCTTCCTTGGTTGTGCTTGGTTTTCAGATGTGTTTTGCCTTTTTGCTTCCAATTTAGAGTATCCAGTCCACTTACTGAATGTCTTTGCAATGTGGGAGGAAACTGGAGCACTCAGAGGAAACCCATGCAGATTTTGCACAGAAGGTGCCCCAGCCACACTGTGCCAATGTGCTGCCCCCAGATTAATCTATACTATTTTCAATGCTTATTACTAGAACTAAATAAGTTGCTGCAAATACCTCCATTAGCAAAGAAAGAAACAAACCAAATTAAGAACAGACATAATGTTCCATACTCCACATGTAATATAAAAAGAAATTAAGGATTATTTGCTGTCATTTTGCTGTGATGTCCTAGATTATGAACATGCATATCAAACTTGAAAGAAAAAGTGTATCAAAGGTATATTTGTCAGTGCTAAAATGTAATCAATTGCTTCTGGTCTTGTCTGAAGTATTGAAAAAGATCCATTAATTCTTGTTGAAAAAAGCATACACTCATACAACACTCAAATTCAGATATGTATTATGTTCTCAGCAGTTTATCTTTGACCGTTAGTAAACTGTCTCCAGACCTTGAATTGTGTTATATATAGTCAGCACATAAGTTTATGAGGCATTTTCATATTTACATTAGTAACTTACTAAAGATTACAGTTATAGCAATGTAAATATAATGGATTCTCATAGGTCTAACGTGTTGTGAACTTGGGTGACTGCTGCTAAAAACAGTTATCAGCAGAGATGATGAGATTACAAAAGCTGCAGTAAATGTCTGAATGATACCGGAATTTAATCTGTGGATATCTAGGATATCATCAATTACAACTGGCCTGTAATCCAAAGTCCTTAATGCACGTGCATTGGGGCTCATTTGCATGAAGGATCCTTCACAGGGTGTTCTGTGAAGACATTTTCTCTGCAGCGACAGTGACATCAAAGTAATTATAAGCTGGAATCAATGCGAAATCATTAGTTATAATGGATGGTTAGCAAGACTTTGTAACAGCCCAAGTGTACAAGTCCCATTATAGACACTCATATACTATGGTAAAGATACATAATGTGTCAGCTGCTGCCCACCAGGCATTATAGTACATCATCAGACACTGCCTCCTGACTCTAGGAAAATAATTGCCTTACGTTTGATCAAACTACAAAACTCAGACAAATATTAAGGACCTCCATGGAAGATGTCAGTAGGAGATGGTGACATCAATGCTATTTCAGAAATACAGATACTAGCTATGAGAAATAGTTCTGCAGATATGCAATAAGCTTCACTGCATGCAATTGTCATCCTCCTCTAGGTCAGTGACCTATTCCTTCTTTCAACACAGAGATTGAGATTCAGCAGACCAGGACCATCATTTAGACATCCCTCAGTGATAGTCCTAGTTCTTGATTATTTGCCTTACCCTCTTGTGAATGCCCAGCAGCAAGCCAGGAGAGGGATATGCAATAAGCATCAGTATTGTGCCGCCTCTCTTTTTTTCAGGGGGACTGACTTAAGCAAGACTGCCCCATCCTCCCAGAGGCATTGGAACTGTATGGTTGTCACAAATATTCACCAGGGAACTTAACCTGCATTCATGCCCCCAAGCATGCATTCCTTTCCTCATCAGGATGGGGACACCCATATTTCCTTCCTATGATATGAACCACCTGAGTTGCTATTCAGACTTGAGTCACCTGGGCGGGAGTCAGGAATTTATCCCTATACATCACTGGTGCAGGCAGCTGTATTACAGAATTACAAATTTAAATTTATGATTAGCTCTTCTAGTCTTAGAGAGTTGATCATTCCTATTTGGTATTTTCCAGTTCCAGCTGATCTGCAGTGACTATATCCCTGTACGTCTGCTTGCATTTACATTTCCTCACACATACCATACTTTCTAGAAGTCAGTCATTGCTTTTGTCTTTGTTACTTCTGATGGGAATCTCATGTACCACTCTTTCAGTAGAGTAGAGCTTAAAAATGTCCATCTTAAATTACACATCATCACACAGTGACTGGTTTAGGCCTTATCTACAAGTCCATATATCTATAAGGTCTTAACAAGGTTATGACAAAGGAAGTGCATTGAGATGCTCAGACACATCATCCAGTATTGGTGGCAGATTAAATAGATTTTCCACATGTATTCCTGGTGGAAATTTACAGTCATCCTTCTGCTTATCCAGACTGGTTTTAAAAGTTTCCAAGGACATACTCTGCATAATATGTCAAGACAACATATTGCAGAAATTGGGAATATGTTGGGCTAGGTACTTGTAATGTTAGCTGATACTTTTATTAATGTAGTGACACATGTTCTATTTTCTTGAAGACATTCAAATAGTGAAAGGATATTCATGGCATGGAAGGTTTAGCAAAGATCCTCCCCGATATGCCTAAACAAGGCTGAGTGCATGACAGGCTACTCAGAGGTGAGTTTTATTTTTAATGTGCAAACACTGAGGCCTCTTGAGTTGGTTTAGATGCTTAGTGAGGTACACGCTGAAGGGAGAATTATATTCAGTGACAAATCTACTTACATTGGCTCTTAAGGAAATATCCCACAATATAATTTTTGCAAGACTGAAGAATTTTAAACCACAACAGAGACATGTTTAAAGGAGAGGTCATCATTATGTGAAATGCCATCTATATTGTATGTGGTGGTGATGTCAGATTTAAGAAAGAAAGGGTCAAAGACCTATGGAACACTGCCAGTGATGTTTTTCTGTGTATTATGTATGCCCCTAACCTCAACAGCAAAGGTTCTATAAATGCTGATTTTAATTATACAACAACCTACATACAGATTTGAGGTTGTAGTTAAAAATGAGTTGTAGTTTCTCCTAAAAGAGTGTAATGCTGGGGTAAAACAAATATGTGAATTAATATTATGATGTTGAAATTTAAAGGTTGTATATATATTAAATAAGAATGTTATGTTACTTGTTATATAAAGTTTATTTCTGCATGTAGTGTTATTATTATTGCACAACAAAAGTTAACATAAAAATAAAAATGTTTTGATATTTCTGAGAGATGATGGTACTGTATGTTTTGAAACATTCAATGTAAAGCATATAAAAATACATATGGGTTAATGCTGAGGTTGTAGAGTCTGCAATAATCCTTGCTCAGGAGCTTGTGCTGAAGCCATTAGCAAGGCCTAAGTAGGCCAAATCAGCATTATGCCCTGTTTCAATGGCATCAGTAACCCTTTTGAAGAACTTCACCAAGATGTGTTACCATGATCTGCCTTATTTATTGCCAGGACCCATTGAACTCTTTTTTTTTTATTTTGGAACCTGCCAAAAGGACTTGGTCCATATTGATTTTAGGAGTGGAGATGTAAGAGGAAAATTGGCAGGCAGAGGGGATGGAACTTTTGAGACTGGAATAGTATTTATCCACACGAATATTGGCTATGCCTTGTGATCTGAGAAGGGGTTTACCATTTGAGGTATGTTCAGTACAGAACTGTGAGTTTCTTTCAACCTTCCTAATATAGCTGAAGAAGGCCTTATGATTGTCATCTGAAACATTTGCAACTCTGTGTTTGCAGTAATACATACATTTACAATTGGTAAAGTTAAAGAACTAACTTACCAATTTTGAAGCCCTTTAATAATGATGAAATGAGAGCTTTTGTAGACGTTCAAGATTTTTTTTTCATTTCTGTTATAGAGTTTGTTGATACTGAAGTCCCACCATAGAGCTTCAGTTTTAGACTTGTTGTTATGCTCGTGTTAGATGGGAATGGATGCAATCAGTCCACTTATTTAAGAGGGAGCCAAAGCCAAATGTGTAGGTAGCAGCTCTGGGAGCCAAGTTGGCTGAACATATACACCCTTTGTGATTATTAGATTAGTAATACTAAGTAATTAGTTATGGATTAATGTAAGGGAGTTATTAAGGTCTCAAAGCAGGTTTTCAGGGAGAAGGTCACACACAGTGAGATGGTAAGATTTTACTAGGTATGCGGTAACAAGATTTTACTAGGTATGGGGTAACAACCAGGGTAGTATAACTAGGGGATACATTTGTGAGGAGAAGCTCTAGAAGACTATCAACTCAGCTGGGATGGGGAGACAGTTAGTTAAAGTATGTTGGCATTTATGAAGTCCAGAAATCCCTGAGCTTACTTGCTACCAGAAGTATAGATTTTGTCAGTTCATGAGTGGATAGTTGGTGTCACCCATAAGAAAGGCATGTGGTTCGTTGGTTCAGTCTAAGTAGCTCAACAGGTAGCATACTCACCTTTATTGCTTAAGGATTAGAAGGGTTGCATTCCCATAATGCTGACACTGCAGTGCAGCATAGTCAAGGGGGTGGGGGTGGTGCTGCACTCCAGAGCATGCTGTCCTTTGGATGAGATGTTAAACAGAGGCCTCATCTGCCAGACTTGATTGCAGCTCAAGTGGATGAAAAAGAACACATCATACTGAGGAATTTTCCTGGTATACTGGCCATATTCAGATCACACCACACTGGGGAATTTTCCTGGTACACTGGCCAAATTAAGATCACATCACAATGGTTAATTTTCCTGGTACACTGGCCAAATTTCCCCTAGTCATTATGAATACCACCTTGTGTCTCCCCTAAAAAGAGCCCATTGGCCTAGTGTGACCTAGTGTTAAGTAGGCTAATAAAGTATAAATAAATATGTGGCTTGAGTTGAAATTACTTGCTGATTTCTTATAGAATGTTTGTGTCTTTCGGCTTTTCCCGGTTAGGGGTCGCCACAGTGGAACTCCAGTCCGCTAATGATTGGCAGTTGATTTTTATGTACCGGCTTGCCAGGCCTAATGCACAACCTTTAACAAAGGTACACCCATTCACGCATGTCTCCACACAGAAGACGCTCTAGCTGAGAATCGAACCGGACAGCATCTTACTGTGAGGTGACAACGCTGCCACAGCACCATTGATTTCTTGTAGAATGTTTGCTTAAAACTGCATAACTATTGTGCTTAATGTTTTTTAATGTTATAATTCAGAAGTGATTTCATGAAGAGTACTGTGAGATGTTTGTAGTCGTCCACGATGGTGCAGCGGTTAGCATTGTCACCTCATAGCAAGAGGCTCTCTGGTTCGATTCTCAGCTTGAGTGCCTTCTGTGTGGAGTCTACATGTCCTCCATGTGATCGACTAAATGTTAAAAGACATGCAAATAGGTGTGTGTGTGTGTGTGTGTGTGTGTGTGTGTGTGTGTGTGTGTGTGTGTGTGTGTGTGTGTGTGTGTGCCTTCTCTGAAGGTTGGGTGCTGGGCTGGCAACTTGACACTGTAAAAAAAAAATCCACTGCCAATCATAAGCGGACAGGAGATCTGCTGTGATAACCCTTAACCAGGAAAAGCTGAAAAAGGGTTTACTGTGAGATGTTTAAAGCAGCAGAATGGTGCAACTCTGTAAGCAGTTCCACAGTATGCATTTATTTTAATATGTTGCTATAACCATTGTGGTAATACAGTTAAACAGGTGTCACATGTGCATGATTATTTTGGATAGGGCCCTATACAGGTCACTGACCACTCCTGATAGGTAGACCATGCGCAGGCCGATCTCACTCCTGCACTTTGTAGCAGATCTATGCTGTACTGACAGTGTCTATAGCATCTTTTGTGGAGTGGGGGAATAAGGACAGTTGTGTGTACATAGTACTTTGGGGTACACCAATATGACAGAATGCAGATGGACAACAATTGCAGGAGGGTTTACAATCAAAATGTCAAGGTGACTTACCTCAACATTGAGAAACAATCAAAATTTCGATGTGACTTACCTCAATATTGAGAAGGACGAACACAGAGAGGCAGAGAGGCAAAACTGCGAACACAAATCCTGTTAACTTTGAAACATCTATACGGAGACTGTGTTCACAATTTGGAGCGTCAGTGTTTTGAAGTGAAGAGCACTACAGTGGGGATTGAGAAAATTACCCTTGTCCTCACTGTATTGTGATATTGGAGTTAAAATATATAAGTAGCAAGTGGTGTGGGGTGCAGGGGGGTTTGGCCCCCTACAAAATGGTAAGAAATTTTCCACCTTGTAGTGGATGTTTTTCTCTGGATGGTGAGCGGTCAAATGTTGATTCTTTCCTTTGAAAGAATCAACATTCTAAGCAATCGGTGTGTATTCCTCACACAAAAAAGGATAATGACAGTGCATTTTGCATCAACATCCATGTAGATCATAGCTATGTAGATTTTTGTATGTACCTGACATAGTCTGCAGCAGGAATCCATAGCTTATTCCTATTTAAGGAGGAATCTGTAGTCTCACTAAACTACATCTGCCCTTAGATGGGGTTTATCTATATCTGCAACTGCTGCACTTAACTTTATATATAATCATATTAGCTGTATGTTTATAGCCCAATACTGTTAAAGGTATGTTATCTGGCAAGTCAGCCACTACCTCTCATCATATGGATATGATGAGCTGTGCAGTGTGGCTGCCAATGGATTCCTTGATGCTGGCACCTGCAGGCATGATGTTGTTTTTTTTGGGGGGTGGGGTCCTCACTGCACAAGAGGTAAACAAAAACTGTTCATGGGTATACAGATGCTCTTGGTACATCCCACAGATATATTACTGATACCTACTTGCAGCACACAGAGAATACAAACTGTATCAGGACTGGTACATGATACCTGCTGAAGTGCTTATCATCACATACATTTTTCTATTCCTTACACATAAGTATGCCAAGCAAAGGTAAATTAATGAAATGCAAGTTTTTCATGTAGAGAACAATATCTTTCTGCAGGCCCTCTATCTCCATGGCTGGTGAATGATGAGCTATGAGAAATCGAACTGATGCTTTCACTACCATATCTGGTGGGACATGATAAATGACTTGAGTGAAATTATGAGCAAGTCAGATGCTGGGTCACTGATTATTCCTGCTAAAGCTTGTGCCACCTGCCAGGCACAGGAGCTGTAGGTGACGAGAGTTTGCCCACGGACCAAATCTGTGCATTCAGAAATGGAGAAATTCCATGCCTGTCTGCATGGGATTTCTGATTCAGCAGGAGACCACAGTGGAGTCCTGGATATCGGAGCTGAGCTTGATCTCCCTCAAAGAATTTCTGTTGGAGATGCCGCAGGTGTGCATGTCTTTATGTGAACAGATAGTTGCATACTGGATAACTCTACTGTGTAATATAGGTTAAATGTAGTATCACTTTTCTTCATATGGACTTGAGAGAGAAAGACCAACAGTACAAGGTAAGGTGGCTATTAGTAAGTTCTACCACTATAGACAGCAGTATTCAGTCATTCTCGAAGATTCAAGTAATAGCGATGGGTCTTATTTATTATAGGGTATTTCCTTTGTTGTCTTCACAGGTAACACTTTATTAAGCATCTCCACATGAGTACACTGCTACATGATGTCTGAGATGACTTAGACTCAACAATGATGACAGCTGAACTGTAACACAGCCAGGGTGACAGTGTCAGTGTTGAATACAGGCAATATGGAGTCTATATCCTCATCTCAGTAAGAAAGCATTGGCTTTGTGTCCATGGATCCTACCTCAGACACACTGGAAGATACAGAAAGACAGGAAGTCATAGATATGTCTACTCAGGAAGGGATGTCACCTCCTGTGATTTGCAATCCTTGTTGGTTGCCAGACACTCCACTGAGCACAGGGAAGACAGGGAGACATAATGCAGTTGGCTGTGGCTGCCACAGGTACCACCCACACCTGAGTTAGCTTTTTCAATGTTCTCAACACAGTAAATGTTCAGGGTCATCATAAAGGAATAGAGTAACAACACCTTAGTCCTTGCTAAGATGGTAGGTATTTTACAGAGTGTATGTGATGACCAGAGGGAGATGGTAGATATTTTACAGAGTGTATGTGATGACCAGAGGGAGTGCAAGTCCCATATGTATGACACCATGAGGACATTCAACAGACAGTTTACATGACCCAAGTCTTCCTTTGCATACAGACAACATGCCAGACACACATCCTCATGATTGCTCCACCTTGATCTCCAGTGGTGAGGGCCACCAAGAAAGGGAGAGGCCATAGTCAGGCCTGCTTGGTGCCACTAGTAACACTCCACTAACCAGTATAGAAGGTGGTTGGGTTTGACATTGACATCCATGAGGTAGTGGAGATCATGTACAATCAACACTCCTTCCTATTAGCAAGAGCTAGAGCATGCCTGTGCATTCATAGGAAGAGCACTCCCATGGGTGGGGCTGTACATGAGCTGATCACACACACACACACACACACACACACACACACACACACACACACACACACACACACACACACACACACACACACACACACACACAATCTCTTGTGGGTGCCATGAACCTGTATTTAAGCTATCACCACAGTACTGCAACATAAGCTGATACTGTGTGCTGGGACACTGCATCTGCTGATGTTGTGTCCCAGCACACATGCACTCATGCACCTACAGGCCCTACCTACACGTGCATGTGCAGCGATGGTGAGAACACCCCCCCACTGCCCATGGCACCTGTGTCCTTCCCCATCTGTAATACTTACAGCACCAAGTTTTCTTCAAGCCTCCCAGCATACACACACACACACACACACACACACACACACACACACACACACACACACACACACACACACACACACATACACATATGCACTGTAAGGCTCCCCACCTGCACAAATGATGATAAGTGTGCCCTGCTTTCTGTACTTGGGTAGCCTAGGTCTGATGCTCAGTATCACTGATCTGCATGGAAGAGTGTAGTCTGCGTGAAGGCTTGCATGCATTACTTTTAATTTACTGTATACTTAAGGTTTAGGAAAGTCAGCCACTGCCTCTTAGCCATTGCCATGACATAATGCTCCTGCATTCATCTGTCATAGTACTTCCTTGTAGCCAGCTATTCTCAGGCTCCTTCTCCACTGATTGGTGTGGAACTTTTCCTCCTGACTGTGTAATACCCTGCTGCAACGGTGTTTATAAAATTATGTCACATAACATAGCACTGACTGAAAATATCTTACTACATGTACCAGAGTCATACTACAGGACACCATCAGATGCATCCAAACAGCAAAAGCAAGCCTTTAGCAGGCTAAAGATATGTTCATCCATGACTGCAAAGTGGAAATGCTCAATACGTATGGCAATGCAAACCAAAAAGGCACAGATACCACACATAGAGTTAAATCAAGCCATAAAAATGGCTAGAATAATTTTATTGCCCATACTGGTTTCGGCAAAATAGCCTTCATCAGTGGAATACCTTGGAACAATGAACACTCATTCCTACATAAATAGACCCATCCACCAGTGGGAAGTACAGCCCTCCCCACAACACAATTAATTAACAAAACCTCCTTCAATTAAGCACCAATAATGACTGTAATTCAATAAAAAAAAGTGGAAATACAGATCATTACAAATAATACATGCTGGAAAAAATCTACGCAGGAAAAAATAATTTTTATACAAATAAAAAATATAAGAAATAGAAAGAAAAATACAGCACTGTAAATGGTCATTTAATCCAGGTTGGAAAAGCCCTCCCAGTTTAAAAATCTTTTCTGTTCAGGATACTATGCCAACCCTGCATGTGATTCTTATTGCCAGCAATTCTATCAATTATCATAAAATGAAATTCTGCATTCGTATGTGTCAGGCAGTGCCTATATAAGGCGTTCATTTCCCGTTTATTACGTATGTCACTACAATGTTCTGACATACGTATTCTTAGTGGATGTGATGTCTGACTAACATAAAAGGCTGAACATTTACAACTTGCCAAATATATAATCCAGTCAGTTCCACAATTCCCAAAGAATTTGATGTCATACACTTTACTGGTATTTTTATTTGTAAATTGTTTCAATTTGTCAACATAACAGCATGAAGAACAAAGTCCACAGGGATAGGTGCCAAACAGAGTGTCCCCAGACAGGGTAAGTTATTGGAATATAGCACCCCCACTACCAGTATGTTTGAAGTGGGAAAAGTGGGAACCCAACGTTTTGCCTTTCCTAAATGAAAATTGACATCTGGTCCCTAAGATAGGTCATAAGTTGTCATTTGCCAAAAGAATATGCCAATGTTTGTGAATAGTATCTTTGATAATATTGGTATTCCGCCCATATGCGGTAATGAACCTGATGGTATCACTGGTATCCCCCCTGGTTTTTAGTCTTGTAATCCAATAGGGACATCCTGTCTTGATTACTGGCCCAATTACTAGCAGAAATGATGTCAAAGTCCCTGTATCCCCTATTCCGAAATCTGTTACAGAGGTCCTGCTGAGAAGAGTCATAATCCTCTTGAGTAGAACTAATTGTCTTCATCTGAAGAAACTGGGATTTCAGAATGTTGCAGATGGTATGGCTAGGATGTAAACTGGTGGCATGCAGCAGGTTATTATATTGAGGGTATTTATGAAAAACTTTGGTACTCAGAGTATTATCCATATTCCTCCGAATGGTAACATTCAAAAAGTTAATTTCGTTAATGTCCGAGCTCAAAGTGAACTCAATATCCCACTTACTGTCCTTAAGATATTGTACAGACTCGAGAAGAAAACTCATATCAGCTCACTATACCATCCAGCAATCATCCAGATATTTCCACCAGATGTCAATTTCATCAATGTATAGGTTATGAGAGGAATCATATATTAGTTGCTCTTCCACAAAGACCATGAACAAATCTGCATAGATCAGTGCAAATGAGGCACCCATTGTGGTGCCCTGAATCTGCCAGTAACATTCCCCCTGAAAATAAAAAACATTTTTGTTCAGCACATGCTCCGCCATACACAGGAGAAAAGTGTTGAATCCTGCTGGATATAAATTGGCACGCTCCAGCCAAAATTGTAAGGCACGAAGACCGGCCCAACGGGGGATATTGGTGTACAAGGCCTTGACATCTAAAGTGTATAGGAGCCACCCAGGTTTCAGCTGTGTTTCTGACAGAATCTTCAAAAACCTGTGTGGTGTCTTGTATACGTGCCCGAATGAGATTCAAAAGGGGTTTGAGATACTGGGTCAAAAAAGCCGAGAAAGGTTCAGTTAATGAGCCAATCCTGGAAACAATGGGCCGACCTGGTGGTTTAGTAAGAGATTTATGAATTTTGGGCAAGAGATACATGATTTGCTTCTGCGGATCCCTGACAGTTAAATGGGATTTAACTGTCTCCATAATGATACCCTCATCAACAGCTTGACTCAGAAAAGAATCAATGTCCTTCTTAAAGTTTAATGTTAGATCCAAGGGCATAGCCATATAATGATGTGGGTTGGACAACTGTCCCTTATCCTTGTCAAGATAATAATCTAATATGATGACTGCCCCTCCCTTGTCCGCAGGTACAATAACCACACTACAATTGTCCTTAAGCTCCTGTAATGCTTGCTTTTGATCAATAGTTAGATTATGACCCAGTACCAATGACTCACCAGTGTTGAAATGTAAATCTTTAAGTACAGCCTGTAAAACGATGGACCCATGTTTATTCATAGGTGGCTGAAAATTGGACTTATGGAATCTGAACTCAGTAGATCTTTGAGAATTGTCACCTGAAAAAAAGAGTTTGAGATTAAGTCTGCGGCAAAAATCATATAGGTCAGATACCATATAAGTTTCATCCACAAAAAAGCCGGGCACAAAGTTCAAACCTTTATTAAGAAGCTGCTTCTGCTCTTCTGTTAAAATTACACTGGATATATTCAAAACATTGTGACAATTGTTGACTAGTGTGTCATTAGAGTCTGTAATATTTCCTCCACTGTAACTATTCCTGTTCCTGTGTTTCCTGCCACTCTGCCTCCCACTACATCTCAAGGGTGATCCACATTACGTTTTTTTGGGGGGTAGGTGATTCCCGGGTGTTGGCACTATCTAAATCAGTAGCTTAGGATTCCTCAGCAGAAGTACTGCTAAAATAGGTATCTGTCCTTTTCAAAATGGATTTGGGTCTCTTCTTTCTTTTGCCCCAACTGGTCTATTGGTCTCAGAAAATTTCACAGTTTTGGACACCTCAAAATGTTTGCCCCTGTGATAATCCATTACATCCCTATTGAATTTCCTTATTTTTTTGTCCTGTGAATGTTTCTCAAATGTGAGAAGCTCCTTTGGTAGCTTGTTCAAACAAACAGTATAATGAGGTTGACCCTCATATCTTTTTGATTCCTCACAGAGAGTTTTAACTTCTGCAATATTCATGTCAGTCATCCACTCATAATATGAGTTCAGGATGTGTACAAAGCACATGGAAGCCTGCTGGAGTGCCAGGTTCCAGTCTTTAGTCAACACTTCATCCATCTTGCCCACTTAGGGCTGAATACGAACCCTGAGTCCTCTGGGCATAATATCCTTTTTCTCATAGGCTCTAAAAAGCTTCAGATGCCAAATATTCGTTCTGAGGGTTTTCATCCCCCTACCTAGCTTACTGAATGCAAGATTGCAGCCGTCAACTGGATCCATATTAGAAGCATCCTTATCAGTGTCATTCTCATTCGAGATGCCAAACACTCTTATGTCATTTCTATCTGCACATAGGCCATTCAAAATAGATTCTAGATCCATGACAATAAACTCACAATCCAAGCAAATATTCCAGTGAAAAACCACGAACTAGGATGCCACCAGAGGCTCAGTGACCCTGTTTGAACAAATCACCAAAGGAACCCCAAATTCCAAAAACTTATAAGTATCCCAAATACATATAAAAACCCACCCCAAAAAGAGGGAACCTCATATGAAAAACCAATAGGGAAAGTAATCCCAAACTGGGTAACACAATACCCCAAAGAGATTTGTTTGAGACCAGAATTCCAGGTGCAAAATGACAAAAATCAACCCAGATTCAAAATGATAAAAAGCTGACCATTAGTCACAAAAAGATGTTGTCAGAGCCACAAAAGCACATTGCATCTTAGTAAATTAGTATAGAGTTATATAAAATCCCAATCCTTTTAATGACCAAAAGATACTGTCTGGCCAAATTAAATGATACATCCACTATCCCCATTTGTAGCCTTGATGATTCAAAAGGAACTGAAAATAACTTGGTAAGACACAGATAAGTGTATGTGTCAAAAAGCCCTACATCAGGCCTTATCACTAATATTGTGGTTTATATTCAATTAGCCTTGAACACATCATATATCACCAGGAAGGTTAATCGTCATTCCTGCTTGTGTTATATTTAACCATCTGCTGTATAGGATATTCCTTAGTGAATATCATATATACCTATAGGGAGGCTATAGCCCTCTCAACTATCTGTGGTAGTCAGTTGGTTAACTATACAAAAAACTTGTGTACCTAAGTGTGTATGATAGGTATAATAGGAATCTAACCACAGTATAACTGTAAAACAACCTAAATCATAACCAATGTTGTTACTAATCCCATCAGCCTGTTAGCCACTAGGGTCTACAGGAAAAAACTAAGAACAAAAAAACTTTATATCAAATCCTATACACTCCCTAAATACAGTTACCCAAAAATGGCACGCTTAGAAATATGATATATACAAACTGCATACCAAGATATCTTTTAGATTTTGATTAATGATCGCCCAAATGTTGTTAATCTAATATCAAAAAACAAGTGGGCATAGACAAGCATAAAACATATGTGTTGTAACATAGAAAAAACAGTCCAATATATTATAATATATTATAAATGCCTGGCCAAGTTATATAATAATCAAAACCTCATGCATAATGGTCAATGAGGTCCGGTGGTAAAACCGGGTGATATAAAACACATGTTTATCCATAAATCATGAATCAAGCCATATAAGTCCCGGATACCAGAATACCATTCAGTAGTTGTTCATAGCCTCGCAGATTGAAAAAGGTCCTAATGTGAGGTACAAAATATGACTAAGCATAGATATAATAGAGTGAACTGTGACCCGTAGACATTTTAAAGTCCAAATAGCATCATGAACACATATTTTTATCCATAAATCATGAATCAAGCCATACAAGTCCCTGATATCAGGATACCATTCAGTAATTGTTCATAGCCTTGTACATTGAGAAAGCTCCCTATGTAACTACCAAATATGACTGAGCATAGATACATTAGAATCAACTGTGACCCATAGATATTTTAAAGTTCAAATAACATCATAAACATGATATAGTTTTAAACATATACAACCCCAAATGGAATTGGACAAAACATAAATGATGTAGTTTCAAACTGCAACAGAACCAAAGTCCTCGATACCAGGATGTAATAATGCACCCAGTACCAATGAAACGGATCCTCAAGCTTTCAATCGTCATTTCCAAACTGTCCCGTTAACCCTTTTCAGTGTAATATCCACACACCACAAAAGCACAAGTACCTGTGTGTATGTATAGTCCACACTGATATAATGTCCCAAAAATTGTAAAATGAATAACGAAAGGGAAAATAGTAGAGAGGTCCAAAATTCAACCAACTTCGCCTACTAGTAGTTCCAATCATCATGAACTCCCATTTAGTATGCATACAATATAATGTCCATAAAAAAACAAACTATAACAGTTGTAGTTGTAACGGATGCCCCAGGCCCGATTCAGCTTAGTCGTTAGTTCCAAAATGTTACTTCATCGCTGCCCAAACAAAAAGTAAACCAACAGTACCGGAACATGACATAAATAATGCCCTCTTGTATTAGTAGAGTTTCTGACAGATAAGAAGCCCCAAAAAGGAAAAATGAGTCCTAAAATGCTGGAAACTTCCCATATGTAACAGCTCACACCGCCATCTTGTGATCACGATAACCATAATGGAGAATTACTGTATGACCCAACTAAACTTCCACAATAAAAATAAAAATAAAAAAGACTGGTGCTAAATTGAAGAGAGATGATTTAAAAAAGAATTGTACATTCAACACGTTCCTCTTGCCCTCATTTCCTCTTGCTGTTTAAGCTGGGGGGACTACTGACATTCAAGTACAAGTGCCAGAGAAGGTCCCTGTACTCAACTCCTTCCTGTACCACATCTTTATTACCAGATTGTCTTCTGCTATCCTCCACATGTGCCCAAATCACTGTAATTTTTTCTCTTTGACCTTTTCTATAATTGGAGCTACTATGGCTTCTGCTCTTACGTCCTCATTTCTTCATCTGTCTCACAGTGTGCATCCTACCACCAGTCTCAGGCACTTGATCTCTAACACCTCTAGCTTCCTCAACTGCTCTGCCTTTATTCCACAGGTTTCTGTACCATACAGTAGTACTGGCTGCACCCCATGTTTTCTACAATTTACTTCTTTGGCCTTCATCTGTAATACACTACCCCTGAGTCTCTATGTCAGTTGGCTGCAGTCCCTTTGATTCTGGCTTTGACCTCCTCATTCAGACTTGCCTTCTCCTCAACCACCCCTCCCAGATACTTGAAGCTGTTAACCCGTTTCACTGTTTTCCCTTCTATCTCAATTTTCATCTTCTTCTTATTTCCTCCATTTCTTGCCATTACAGCTGCTTTATCTGTATTCACTTTCAACCCATGTGCCTTCAGTTTTGCATTCCATTTCCCTACCCTTTTCTGAAGTTGTTTTTCAGAGTCTGCCTGTAATACCACATCTTCTCCATGCAGAAACTTTATTGACTTGTCCCCTCTGACCTGTTTGTAATGTAGTCCACCACCAGTAGGAATAGCAGTGGGCTTAGGGCTGAACCCTGATGCACACTCACTCATACTGGGACCCCTCTGTACGACTGAACACTGTTCGGACATGAGTCATTGGGTCCTTGTACATAGCTTGCACTAATTCTAGCAATATTTCTGGGACTTCAAACCCCTGAAGGACTGCATCATTTCATAAGTTTAGAAATTCATATTTCCATTGTTCAGTGACCCAAAGGCCATGCAAAGAACACTGACTTCTTAAAATGTGGGTGCTAAAGTTTGTTATCATCCCATGTATCCAAATTATGTCTAAACAATATAATGTTTTTGAGGTCCTGATGCTGTGTGGTAGCCTATTCCGGATTTTAGGGATGACCTGAGCAATACAGTTCCTTCTTGAGATGCTCTTGAATTATAGCTCTGGAAAATTTAATACCTTTGTGTTTGTGTGCTGATGAATTGTTATATAAATTAAGATTTAGAATCTCTTGGAGAAAATCATCCTTGAAGGCTTTATATGCCAGAATAGCCTTACCTCTAAAGTATATGTAATGGAGAATATATAAGTTCAGATTCTTACATCTGTAATATTCAGATGAAGTTGCAGATTTACTGTGACGAAAAATGTACATGAGATTTTCTACGTTTAATTGCTATTGTTTAAGCTGGTTTTGCATTGCCTTTGGAGAATTTGATTCATCATTTATTGTTGGAGTAAAACTGAAAGAATGCTTCATTTTCCCTGGATGGTTTTTTACAAGTTCTTGGTGTTTGTCTTAACCATTGTTTGCTGTTCGTTTTTAGTAAATTCAGTTACTGGCTAGTAAATACACTGCCTGAATGCCAGCAAAGAAGAAACCAAGAGAGCCTGAAAAAATCAACTAGAAAAAGTGAAGAGAAAACATTGACTGTGAAGAATCCCGCAGCTGTTCTGGAAAAAGTAGCTCAGGCTCCAGCTTTGGTGCAAGACATGGCTTCCTGTAATCTATAGGGAAAATAAGTAAATGTGGTCAGAGCTGATTAAAATAAATGAAACACTAAAGGGGTACATCAACTCAAATAACAAACGACTGGATAAAATGGAAGAAGCATTAAACAGATATTTAGATGAGCTGATAAAACTGCAAAAATCAGAGGCTGACATGAAGAAAAGGCTGGAAAAGTATGAGACATCTCTAAAGAATGGTAGCATTAGAGGACAGAGCATGATGGGAATATCTTACATTTTCTTCTGTACCAGAGAAACTAGAAGGAACAGACTGTATTCATTTTAGAAAGGCACAAATAAGCAACTGGACTGGTATTCCACAGGAGGGTCTTTTAATTGAAAGTGCATATTGTGTGTATGTTTCAAAGCTGGCCATGAGAAAGCAGCATTTCCTGTATTATTCTTGATACTGACAAAACTCTGGCAAAAAGCAAATTGTTTAAGGTTAGAGACAGTAGAGTATTTGTGGAAAATGATTATGCACTGTATTTCAGGCAGTAGAGAAACACATTTATCTCAGCAACCAGGGAATGTCAAGATGCAGGTGTAAGATTCAAGCTGCTATAGCCAGCTGTCTTGAGAATATTTTTTTCCTGGAGGATCAATGTCATTGTTTTTTTTTTCTCAAAATTTTTTTTTCATATACATTTGAATGAATTCCATAGTATTTATACATAACATCTTAAATAACTATGTACACTACTTACATTAGCCTGACACTATAACAGATCTTAATGTATACAGTTACTTTATAAGTATGTCCAATCCATTATCAGAGTATCTGATCAATTATTGTATTGTGTCAATCAATGATAAGACTTTCCCCCAAGGGTTGTTGATAAATGGCTTTGGATAAATTCTTAGTTCTTTAATTTTAATTTCCAATAATGCTGTAATCTTCAGTAGGCTGTAGAAGTCTTCCAAAGTTGGTATTGTGTTTGTTTTCCATCTTCTTGTTATACACTTTCTTGAAATTGCAGGTATAGTCCATACTAGATATATGTTTGACCTATTCAAATGAGGACCTTTGTTCACATTTAATAATACAAGAGCTTTAGTTAAATAAAATGATTAATTAAATAAATCTTCTAGAAAGTTATTAATACCATTCCAAAATTGCTTAATTTTAACACAATCAAAGAAAATGTGGTTACAATCTGCATTGTGTACTTGCTCATATCTCCAACATATTCCTTTTATGGAAGAACTAATTTTACTGATTCTGTCTGGGGTTAAGAATGCTCTGTGCAAGCATTTCCAATTAAAAACTTTCCAGTATTGTGTAACGGATGTATATTTTATCGATAATAAAATATTTGTTTTAATATCTTCAGTTAACTGTATGGAATGTCCTTTTGTTATATATTTCCAATATGAGGTTTTGGGTGTTGTTTTATAGTTTATCAATATTTTGTAAAATTTTGAAACACTGTTTCCCATGTCAAAGCCATTATATATGATTTCATATATGTATTTCTTAAATTTAGGTATTTCTTTAAATAAAGAATTGTTAATTATGCTACTTAAATCTTGTGAATATGACAGAATACTCTGTAAAGTTAGCCAGTCTTGTTGTGGAATTTTGTATGTTGTTTTTATTTCTTGCATATCTAAAACTTTAAGTTCTTTGATACATTGGAGCCAACAAACAAATCCTTTCTGTTCAGAGGAATTAATAATTTCTCTAAATATTTTATGTGGAAAGCTCTTTGTGACTATAAGTGGTGTTAAAAGATCAAACCAGATTCTTAAATCTATATTTGCTTTAATAATTTTCCTAAATGAGTCAATGTAATAATTAATCATACAAGTTTTAGTGGGTTTAGTTATATTATATTGCATACTAATACATAATATATGCCATGGCAAATTGTTTTTATCTGTTATTTGAAATTTTTTTTGTAAATCAAATTCATTTATTGATATTACAGTTAGTAATTCTTTCCAATTTGCAGAGTAATTTGGACTTATCCATTCTGAGATTGTTTTAGATGTTGATGCTTTTATATATGTTTCTATATCGGGAAAGTTTAATCCTCCCTGTTTCCATGGTCTGATATGATGTATTAAAGCTATTCTGTTTCTTTTGGGAAACCATAAACATTTTATTAGGCATGAATTTATTTCTTTAAGTATATTCCTTTCTGGTAACAGTTGTATTGCTAAGGCTATATATAGGCTCTTGGGTAGTAAAACCATTTTTATTAACTGTAGTCTATCTTCAAATGTTAATATTATTTAGTTCTATTTTTCCACAGAAATTGTAATTGTATTGATGATATTATTGTATTTTATGAGACTAATTCATTATCATCCTTGCATAACTCAATTCCTAGATATTTTAAGGTAGATTCTTGTTTCCCTATGATGTGATCCTCCTTAGTCTGTAGTTCTTTTTTTATTTAAAAAAAAATGATTTTGATTTATTGAAATGGAGTCCTGAAGTCATGTGAAATTTATCAATTAATATATCCAATTCTTGTAATGTCTCTTTTGTATTAGATAATGTTAGTAATATGTCATCAACAAATAGCATTACTTTAGAATTGTATTGTTCATAAACATCTATTCTTTTGATTTTTATATTATTACAAATTGAATCTGCTGATATTTCTGTAGCCAGAGCAAACAAAATCAGTGACATAGGACATCCTTGTGTAGTACCTTTTGTTATATGTATAGATTCAGAATTTAAAGGACCTAACTTGACATACGCTAAATTATTTGTGTGTGTGTGTATATATATATATATATATATATATATATATATATATATATATATATATATATATATATATATATACATATATATATATATATATATATTCTTTAGGAGATGAACAAAGGATGCAGGAAATTCAAATAGCATTAGGATTTTGAATAAATAGTCCCAATTTAGGGAATCAAAGGCTTTCTCTATAAATAAGCCAAATATGAGTGTTTATTTTCTTTCTTAATATAATCTATAAGAGAAATTATCCTTTTAATATTGTTATGTGTGTGTCTATGATATATAAATCCAGTTTGATCATTATTTATTGTTTTGGATAGTGGTATTTTCATTTTGGTAGTTAATATTGTCACAAATATCTTATAGTCATTATTTAATAATGATATAGGTCAATATGAGGTACAGAGGTTTGGGGATTTGTTTTTCCTTCAGGATTGGTGTGATTAAGGAATATCTCCAAGACAGTGGTATTAAAGCTTGTGACTGAATTTCTAATAGAGTTTTATGGAAGAGGGATAGTATCTTTGAAGGAAAAAGTTTATATATTTCCATAATTATGCCATCTATACTTGGATCTTTATTATTTTACCCTCTCTTATTGTATCTGTAAATTCTTTGTAGGATATGGGTGTTTTCAGTTCTAGTTTTAATTTTTCTGGTCTTTTTTATATTAGAACATTTTTCATCTAGATTTAATTGCTCAATATGTATATTTTTCTTTTTGGAAATGTTCCATATAGTGATTTCTATAGGCATGAAGAATGTCACCTATATCCGAGACATTTTTCCCTTTCTTTTCATGGAAGATACTTTTAATGTTATTAGCTTTTGACTGTATTTTGATTCTTGTAGATAAATTATGTAGATATTTGGGAGAAGTGGCCAAGGTATTAATTTTTAGTTTTTCTTTAGTTTTTCTAAAGCTAAACTAGTTTTATGTGTTAGAATTTCATTCTATTTATTGTATAATACTTCCACTTTCTTTTTCATCTCCAAATGATTTTGATTTTTTCAACTTTTACTGACAAAAGTTTGGATTGTAGATCTAATAATTTAGAATCCCAGTCTTTTAATGAGTCCCATATCATTATTTTATTTATCTCTGTGGTGTAATTAATATTTAAGAAGAACTGTAATTCAGATAATAACCAGGGTTTGAACTCTTTAATTTTAGTTATATATGCTGGAATTCTGGAGTTGAAGATTCATAGTTTGTACCCATTTTGAAGTTTTAGTATCAATGAATTGTGGTCTGAAAAGGGGCAGGGAGTGATTGAAAAATTAATGATTTTAGAGTGTAAGTCATGGGCAGCAAATATTTTATCTATTCTAGTTTGGGTACCAAATCTGTGATCTTGATGGGAAAACAACAAAAATTTATCTTCTTTAAATTTGAAAGTATCTACAAGATGAAATGATTCTATCCACTTCTATAAAGCTTTTGATACAGCAGATGTATGCAGCGGTCTTTTATTTGTAGTTTCAGAAATATCAAATATACAGATAAAATCTCCTTCTAATATTAAGTTGCCTTTATGATTATTGGAAATGAAATCCAAGTGTTTTTTTAACAGTTCCTGTTCCAATGCCTGGGAACCAGTATATATTGGCTAGGGTCCATATTCTGTTATTATATTTAACTATTACTAATGCCATAAGGCCTTCTTTATCTTCATACTTATAAATGATTTCTGGGTTAATCACATTTGTTTTCCATAAAATTATTACCCTTTTGTCTTTGTCTTATAAGTGGATTGCACCAATATCATATATTCCTTAGGATTCCATTTGTAATTGTCATTTGTTTTGAAATGAGTTTCTTGAAGGAAGACAATTTGTGTTTTGTTCAGTTTTAAATATTTCAGTAGATTTGATCTCTTGCTAGGATTGTTTAAGCCATTGGTATTTAAAGATAATAAAGTTAAATCCAATTTATGTTATTTAGACTACATATTTTTGTTTTATTGTAACTATTAAACATTTTCCTCTGATAACTATAAAGTATATGTTCGAGATTTTAAATGAAATTATCAGTTTTACACTGAGTATTTACCAATAAAGTAATGTTTTGACCAGGCATACTAAAAATGTTTTTGTGAAATAAATTTAAATTAATAAATGTTAACAAAACTAAGATCTGCACTAGCCCTGGAATGAAAATCATTCCTAATCTGATGGATAAACTATAGTCCATCAGATTAACACTCATACCTTGACAATCCAGAACATCTGAGTTCCATAAATTGAATTATCATATGGAGAATATTTGTAATAGGAATAAGCAATATTTATATTATTTTGAACAGATATAGTACTATTGTATTAGACAGAATGATAATACAATCTAAATGTCTACTTATTGTTTAAGCAATTAATATTTACATGAAAGGTAGATGACAAGCAATTCAATCATAGTAAAGTAGGATGTATCATATATAAAACCTCAATAAAAGATTATAGCACACGGATATTTAACATATTCACTCTTATTGATGAAGTCTTTCAAAACATATTAATATAAATAGATGGTAATAATATTTATACCTAATGTTTATAATACAATGTATTTTACTGGATATATCAGAAGTTATATTTCATTGTTTGCCAGAATTTAAGTAATCACTTTGTTTGTTGATAACTTACTTAAATCATCAAGTTTGTTTTATGTGAACATTGATGCAAGTTAGTGCATTTTAATTATCAGTGCATCCCCCCCCCATTTACTACACATAAGGATTTTCATATCTATCATTTCTTATTATAAAATGAGTGAAATTATAGGTTAAAAAACAACAAATTCACTTATTTTGATTAATGATTACAAGTTCCCTTTCCATATTTATAAATTGCCATTTTATGGCATATACTGAAAGTTTTTAGATTTAAATGGCAACATTCTATTTTGTATAATCAGCAAAGGTTAAATTGAGTGATTATTGTCAATTTAATACTTTTTGTTCAGAATGTGATTACTACATTCTGTGACATTCCTAGCTTAGGCTTCTATTGCTTCCCTTGAACAACTTTGTCAGTTTGATATCATGTATAAAACATTAGTTACCTTCGTAACAGCTTAAGTATTATGTATGATCAAGATGGGTTACAAAACCACAATTCAAGTTAAAGCAATTATATGACTTGCTATGCACATTTACTTGTATGAGAAAATCATCATGCTTCCCCTTGATGTTCAATATAGTGTATGTCATTCATGACAAGTTAAAACAGTAGTGTTATTATACAAAAGGCCATGTTATTAAACTGTCTATTGTCAATTTAATACTATTTGTTCAGACTATGATTGTCACATTCTGTGATATTTCACATTCAGGGTTCTGTTGTTTCTCTTAAATGACTGTCAGTTTGATGTCATGTATAAACATTCATTACCTTGGTAACCGATTAAGTATTACATATGCTCAAGATGGGTTACAAAAACTACAATTCAAGTTAAAGCAATTACATGACTTTTTATGCATATTTACTTATATAAGAAAATTATCATGCTTCCCCTTGATGTTCAATGTAGTGTATGTAATTTATGACAAGTTAAGACAGTAGTGTGATTATAAACAAGCCCATGTTATTAAATTCTGTCTTTAATATCTAAATTCAGCAGACTGCTTCATCTTATATGATGATTATATATTTTATGTCTAGTTTTACTAAAATCATGCATTATATAACTATTGTGTGTTTTATTTTGGTTGTTGCTAAGTTATTTGAGAGACCACAAGCTGTAATGCTTATTCTTATTATTAGCTCCTTCCAAGCATGTTTATAGAGTCCATAGCCTTTAAATTATGAGACCCTTCTAGTTTCTTATTTGTTATAAGTATATTTCCATCCTTACATAGACACATATCAGTACTTCAAGCATGGGCAACAATGCTCATTCAGTTTTGCCATAATACCATTCACTAGTTCATGTGGTGTGTTTCCAGGCTGTTCTTAAAACATCCAAACCAATATTTGTCATGTTCTATTTTACCAGCCTGTTCCATGCAGTGGCCTCTCTGCCAGTGAACCACTCAACACACCTTCCATTCCAACAGATATTTCCACGAAGGAAATCTGATGACTCTGTAGCACTTCCCAGCAATGCCAAATACCCCTAGAATCAGCTATTCCCATATGTCCAACATGTCCGAGCAAGCTCACCTCCCAGACCACTGCAAAGAGTACTGCACAAGACCAAGTGCTCTTAAGTCTTTCACAATAACTCAGACTACTACTCTTATGTAAGTCCTTAATGTGTTTGGACCAAAATACATTTTAAATATAAAATTGCTCTTATTTTTTTTTATCAAGAATCAACTTAATGAGCTAAACAAAGTGTTGGGAGACCATCAATATGTGTACATGTGGTTTAAAACAGCTCCTTTATTATATATATATATATATATATATATATATATATATATATATATACATATATATTTTTTTTAAACCAAAAACTTCATTGCTGAGAATCATCTCGGAGGCTCCTCAGAGCCATTAAGCATTATCATCACTCTGTCTCTGTTACCATAGCAACCAGACAGTGTCTGATTCTGTTAGTGTGTTTGTGTAGTGCATACAAGAAGCTCATGATGCACCTGAGGCAAAGCTTCACTTCACTGCAACTTCAAGCCTAAATTCTCTCCTTTTCAGCAAGGCAGCAGCCAGGAAAAGAACGGAGAGCAAACAGATAAAAAAAAAAAATCTCCCAACAAGCCGCCACAACAAGAGATAACACATTCTTCCAGCCTTCCCACCTCTCACTCAGCAGATGTATAAACAAACTATTCTCTGCCACAATATCCCAAATCACAGTTTTATCCACCCCCTTCCCCTGAATCCAGGCTAAAATACCAAATGTCTCTTCCTAATACACAAGCATCAGTAAACCTCGATCACAAGCTGCAACCCACAGCTTCCCGGAGACAAAAATGGCAACATACAACAGCAGCCAGACACAGCTGCATCCACACACACCATGTTAGGCGTAATCAAACAGCACTCAAAGCTATGATACCTGCCTTAATTGATATTAACTATGTTTAGACAGAATAATAATGACATTTGTACTAGCTGCCAGACACAGCTTCATCCATGCACACCATATCAGGACTGATCCAACAGCACTCGTAGCTGTGATACCTGCCATAATTGATATTAACTATATTTAGATGGAATAATGATGACATCTGTGCTAAGAGCTTGCTACTATTATTTAACCAGGATATACATGACATTTCTAAATCATACTTTAACTGAAGAAGGCATTAATCTCCATGACAGCATTTTTTTTCAAAACACTCTACTGTTACTGCTATTATATATGATGTTAATTTGTTACATTTGAGTTTGAACTCTGATGAATGGTACCTTGTTGAATTAGTTAATTAATTACTTAAATTATTATAAGTAAATTTAATGAAAAATGAACAAGATAAGTTTTCATTCAGTTCAAGTAGGGGAATAGAAACTTCTTTGTTTGTATCATATGTTGCTTTGTTTGGCTTATATATAATGTAAATAGTAACCCATCTTGACCTACCTTTTGTTTGTGAAGAATTATTGGACTCTTTGAACAGTCTGAATAAATCATTACTGTTTCTCAGTTGTTTAAGAAACCCTCCTTTTTTAAATAAAAACAGATGACAAGTGATGTACCATAACAGCTGATACTTTGAGAGATGTAGTTGTAAGAGTTGTTTTTGGGACAGCTATCTTGGAATCATTTTTTTTTGTTTCTTCTTTCTAGCATCAGTCCAAGGATTTGTTTCTTTTATTCTTTTAAGAGTAGGGGCCATCTATTCCATTTCTTCTGGGATAGACACTATGTTGTTGTTTTTGATGAATATAGTAGCTTCTTCTAAGTAATTAAAGGTTCTCATCTAATTGGCAGAAAGTATTTTTAGCTTGGTTGGAAAGGCCAGGTGTGCTTTAATGTTGTTTTATTTCAACAGTTTTATTATTGGCCAGATGTTTTTCCTTTGTTCTAGTATTCTGAAAGAATAATCATTGTCAAACCTTATCAGGCTTTGATTGTATTTTAAGGGTTATTTTCTCCAAGCAAATTTTAATATTAGTTCCTTATCCGGAAATGAAAGAAATTTTATAACTATGGATCTAGGTGGAGTATTTGTTCAGTTAGAAGCTGGTTTCCTCAGTGATCTATGTGCCCTTTCAATTCCAAATGAAAGTCCCTCTTTTAAGTCTAAAAATTCAGGAATCCAGGTTGTTAAGAATGAAATAATGTCTTCTCCTTCATTGTTTTCAGGCAGACCAAAGATCCTTATGTTGTTTCTCCTTTCCCTGTTTTCTAAGTAATCTATTTTGTTAAGCAGCCATGTATTCTGTTTAAGCAGAAATTCTTTTTGGAATTCTTCCTCTTTGAGTCTCCATTCAATGTAATTTAGAGAAGTCTCTATATTTGCTATTTTTGTATGGTGTTGCTGTAATAGTTCCTTAAGAGTATGTCTGTTTTTGAGAATTTAATTTTAGGTTTTGTAAGTCATTTTAAAGCCATCCATCTTCAAAGATAGTTCCTGTAAGGTAGATGCCATCAATTAGGTTCATAGGTTCATAGGTTCATACTAGGCTATCTGCCTTAGGGCATTTATAAGCCTAGCCAGAATGTGTTTGGCTTTCGCCACCCATTTTAAATTTATTTTGCTATCCCCTTTTTCGAGGTTATAGGTTCATAGGTTCATACTAGGCTATCTGCCCTAGGGCATTTATAAGCCTAGCCAGAATGTGTTCTTTTTTCAAAGCAGCATCTGGATGAGAATTCCTTGAGTTGTGCATTTATTTATTTATTTATTTATATTTGTTGACTGGGAGTGTCTGACTGGACATAGGTCCATTTTTAGCGGAGGCCCGGGGAAAAAAGCTCCACGGTTAAAATAAACAGACAGTAGTTACATTGGGTTACATAGCAATTAACAATTTACATAGCAATTACTTACAACATATTTACAGATGAAGAACATAGTACATCAGTAGACAACTAGAATCTTTATATGTGAAGTACATAACAGACATTAACAAATGATACAATAAGAAGTTCCTGCTGTATAATAACTACTAGGCTTATGAGCATCTGAGCTTGCAATAATCAAGGTAGTTATTGGAGTGAAAAGAAAGGTAGTGGTTGGATGGGGTGGGTGATATTAGAGTGGGAGTTGCAAGGGCATAGCCAGCATGTTTTTAGGTGTGCTTTTAGTAAAGTTTTGAAGTGGGTGCATGATGGTATGGAGGTAATTGTTGGTGGGAGGGAGTTCCATAATTTGGCTATGGTGCAAGAGAATAGTGCTTCACCAGCAGAGTTATTGGCTTTAGTGATCTGCAAGTGATTTTTGTTGCTGGATCTTAGTGGTCTGGTGGTGCGATAGGGTTGGAGTAGATTCTGGAGGGATGGGACATTTAGTGGATGGTTTATTAGTTTGTGGGTGAGTGAGAGTTGATACCATTGAAGGAGGTGAGGGAGTTCAAGCCAGCCCAGTTCAGCAAGTGAGAGACAGTGGTGATGGTAGGATGCCCCTGTGGCGAATTTGGTGATTTTGTTGTAGCAGGTCTCTAGCTTGTTTAGATGACAATACCTTAGGCTGGTATATATTGGAGAGGCATAAAGCAGGGTGGAGATAAGGTGGGAATTTGCTATCAAAATCTTTGCTGCTTTGGTGAGAAGTTGCTTATTTCTGTATAACGCTCCTAGTTTTTTGTGGACTTTTTTATGGTCATGGATATGTCAATGTCAAATTTTAGTTTATTGTATATTTCCACTCCTAGTAATTTGGTGTGTTCAGTTGGGTAAATAGTAGTGTTGTCTTTTGCTGTGATGTTAAAGTGAGAGTTGTTATGAGTATGTTTGGTGGGTTGGAAGATGAGTAGTTTAGTTTTGTTTGGGTTGAGTATTAATTGGGCATCGGATAACAAGTTTCAACAGAGGAAAAGGCTTCCTGTGTGACTTTTTGCAGTTTGGGTAGGGACTGGGCTGAGCAGATGATGGTTGAGTCATCTGCGTATTGTATGAGTGTGCCATGTTTGGTGGCAGAGGCTAGATTATTGGTGAAAACAGAGAAGAGTAGGGGTCCAAGGATGGATCCTTGGGGAACCCCTATGGAGACAGGTAGTTGGGGAGATATGTCATTCTGCCATACAACAGATTACTGGTGGTCAGACAGGTAACTCTGAAATCAGTTGGTGACTGATTGTGAGAAGGATAGGTTATTGAGGACAGAGATAGTTTATTTGTGTGGGACCATGTCAAATGCTTTAGATAGGTCTAGGAAAGTAGCAAAGGAGAGATAGCCATTGTTTTTATGCTGAAGGATAGTGTTAGTAAAGGAGAGTAAGGCAGTGGTGGTGCTATGGTTTAGTCAGAAACCATGCTGAGTATAGGAAAGGAGGTTGTTAGTAAGGAGGTAGTCTGAGACCTGAGAGTGTATGCATCTCTCTAGTATTTTGGAGAGTGGTGAGAGACTAGCTATGGGGTGGTAATTGGTTAGTTCTGTGTAGGGTCCACCTTTGTGGAGGGGAATTATATGTGATACTTTCCACACTGTGGGAATGTAACCTTCTGACAGAGATCGGTTAATCAAGATGGATACTGGGTAGCCCAGAGCATCAGCTGCGATTTGTAGGTATTCACTTGGGAGGTTGTCTGCTGCTAATTTGGTGGGCTTAAGTTTAGTTAAGAGTTTTTTTTATGTTTGAGGTAGGTACAGGAGAAAAAGAGAAGGCAGTGGGGAGATTACTAGTTGAAGGTGTGGGTTAGAGGGGAGGGGGGGTTGTGTTGTTTAGCTAGTGATAGTATGGTTTGTGTGAAGTGTGTGTTGAATGAGGTAGCAATATTTTCTGAGGCGTGAGGGATGTTAGGAGAAGGGGTACTGACTTTACCTGGGTGGAGGATGGAGTTTATGGAGGACCAGATTTGTTTGGGGCTGTGTTGGGAGGAGTCTAGGGCAGACTGGTAGTATTGGAATTTGTCCTGTTTTATTAGCTTTTTGACTCTGTTGCGTAGTTCTAGGAATTTCTGTCTAGTTGAGGGGGTTTTGGTTTTGCACCAGGGCTTCCAGGCTTTATCCCTGTTTTTCATTTCTGACTTAGTGGTTTTCTGTAGCCATGGGGAGGGTTGTGCTTTGATTCTGGAAAGTCTTATGGGGGCATGGTAATTAAGGATGCTCAGGAAGGTAGTATTAAAAAATTCAACTGCATCATCAAGACTGAGGTACTTTAGAGGATGCCAGTTACATTCTTTGAGGGATGAGATGAATGTGAGTGGGTTAAAGTTTAGTTTTTTACGTATTTGATGGAAGATGACAGGTTTCGCTTGGTATAGGTAGTTTTTGAGTAGGAATTTTGGGGAGTGATCACTGAGGCTATCTGATAAACAGCCTGTTATATATGACTAGGGGCTCTTACTGACTAGTATTCAATCCAGGGTAGTGTGCTTGCTGGAGTTTTTATTTATCCTGGTTGGTGACTGGACTAGTTGGGTGAAGCCATGAAGGTTTACATGATGGGTTGGATGGTTGCCAGAACAGGATTGCCAGTCAATATTGAAATCACCTAAAATTATATTTTCTTGGGTGAGATGGTGGGTAGACCAGCTGAGGAGGTTTTCTAGTGGAGGGATGTTTTGGCCAGGTGGGAAGTAGCATCCAATTATGTTGATGGTTTTGTTTTGGTTTATTTTGAGGTTGGTATGTATTATTTCTTCATTGCCTATTTGTGGAGCTGATGATTGTAAGATCTGGATGTTTAGATGCTGTTTAAATATTATAGCTGCACCACCTCCTTTCTTGTTTAGCCCGTCTACTCCTTAGTATGCCGTAACCTGTAGGGAGTATTTGCTCACTGGTAATGTAAGATTTTAGCCAGGTTTCTGCCAGGATGACTATATCTGGGGAGTACAAGTCTATGGTAGCATGGAGTTCATGGACTTTGTTGGATATACTTCTAATATTTAGGCTTAGTAGAAGGAAGTCACTTGGCTTTCTATTGGCTGTAATATGGGAGAAGTTGTGGTTTCTAGTCTGATTATGAGGATTGGGGTTGGAGATGGTAGGACCAGGGTTGGGGTGGATGTCTCCACTTAGGGCTAGTTTTGATATGCATGAGGTTATTAGTTTTCTCAGTTTTTGAATGTGTTTGTTTATAAGGGAAACTTTATGATTGTGCTCTGTGGGTAATAGGTATGGTGGGAGGGTTAATATGTTAAGTTGTAGGGATGCTTTATGTTTGAGTAATATAGTTGGTAGAATATGTGGGGAGTGCATAGGGAAGGTTCTTGAGTTGGTGGGAGGGGAGCTGAGTGAGGGTGAAACATGAGTGGTGGTGTGAGTAGTAGTACAGTGGTAGTGGTTGAGTGGGGGATTGATGGAGCTTTGGTAGGATGTAAGATATGCAAGGAGAGTGCAAGCAGTGAGCATAGGTAAGGTATGCTTGTACATGTTAGTTGAGGAGGTGTGATAGTAGTGGGAAGATGGAGGAGGTAGTGTTGGGTTAGCGCTGTGGTTGGCTATTGGAAAGATGGGATGGGGTTTGTGAGTGTAATAAAGATGGTCATATTCAGTGACTCAATATATCTCCAAGTTACTTGACAGGAAAATGTTTGTATTTATCCACCAAACTTGATATTTATGTAGTTTAGTAGTTTATCTATAGATTTCTGATGTTGTAAACTTGAAAATCATAAAATTTTCCTATATTATTATACTAGTTTATGGAGCTCTCAAAATTCACTGCTCTCAGTTGGCCATCTAGGCTCCGTCCCCTCAATGTCATTGTTTTGATGCAGAACAGGCTAAGAAGGAAAAAATACATTTTTTCCAACAAAAAAGTGAACCACCAAGCTCTGCTTCTCACTCTTCTGATAACAAAGTGCAAGGAGAGACTTTGACAGTGAAACCTTTTCCAATGTTCCAAAGAAAATGATTTAGAGACAGAGGAAATCACAAGAGTTGACAAGAAGAATTGGAAGTACCTTGAAAGTGAACCAGAGTCTGGGGTTGGGAGATGGAGAGGGACAGGAAGACCAGCAACACAGATATTAGTGAATAAATATGAAATTACGAGCATCAGTCATATTTGTGAAATATGGCTGTACAAAAAATAGTTGAAAGAATGGACTTTTGCTGACTAAACTTGTGGGGAACAGAAAGGTATTTGCTTCACTTTATATCATTAATGTTTGAAAGACACTAAAGGGAAGGAAAAGGAAGGAAAAGAGTAACTGTAAGTAAAACAATTTCAGATCTTAACAGTATTTCTCTCAAACTTTTCATCATATACATTGCATGTTTTATAGTAAAACATTTTAGTTATTGCTGTATGTGATAAAGATAAACAGAAGCCTTTTTTCTTTCTTTCTTCTTTTCTACTATTAAATGTATGTGTTACAATGCAAGATGAGAAAAACAACTGGACAAAAGCATGTTTAAGTTAAAAGGAGGCTGTTATCTTGTTTTGTTGAGGTGGGGGATGGGGTACAAAAGTACACAGATCTAATATATGTAGAGACAGTACATTTTCTTTTACTTTTGCATAGGTGAATGTATGGATTAAGACCCTTGGCTTACCCTAATAACAAGTTTTAAGTGGAAATGTGCATAAGAGAACACTGGATGTAATGAAAAGTTTCCCTTTAGCAATAAATATTTCAGCTTTTATTTAGAAGTCTGCAGCTGAGGGACACATTTTCCCTACATTTCCACAAAGACTAGATGATTATAGGGCAATAAAAAAGCCAAAGCACTGGTTTCTTCAAGGCTAGAAGTTGTTTCCTGAAAGCAAGTGAGTTGTTTTCTTTCACATCTGGGAGAGAAATAAAGATAAAAGCACTAATCAGCGTAAGTAGGAGCACAGACAGTAACGTGTTTTAGCATGGATAGCCTCAGCTTTAGGTTAGAGATGGTCTATATTTGTATCTGTCTATTTGGGACAATTGTTCCTTTTAGGAGGGTTAAACTTTATTATTGGGAAAGGAACAACACTTTGTGTATTTGTATTAAGTTAGCAGGTTCTGGAGGTGCTCTGGGTGTGTTTTTTTTTTGTTTGTTTTAGGGTTTTCATTAAAACAAAAAGTCTTGCAAAATGTGACATAGGTTTAAATGAAGATGCTAAAAATATATATAAACAACCAAGCTGCCAAGCATTACTAAGGACATGTATCACAAATACTGGAACTAGACATTTAAAAAAGCTGTCATACATAATAGGTGGGAATTACAACTTCTTATCATAATGGCAACACTTCCTGTAGTATTTTGGAATTTGAATGATGTCATAGGTATAGACAAAAAGGAATGAATATTTATTATATTAAGAAATGCAGAAGACAAATAGCAATGCTATAGGATACATATTTGGAAAGAACTGAGCATGTGCATTTGATAAAGATAGAACTTCAGGATGGATATTCAGCAAAATACCAGGGACATAGAAAAAGAGGAATACTTATATTAATTGCTAGATGAGCTATAATACTGATGGAAGAGGAAAAAAGATTATCATGGTAGATTTGTGGTAGTAAAGGGTGATTGGTAAGGAATGAAGACTACACTGGCATGCATTTATATTCCACCTAAAACTGCTATTATAAAATTAAGAAAGTTTTGGTAGAAAAAATCAGCTTTCAGCAGGCAGTATTACTAATATGTGGGGACTGGATTTTGATTTGTAACAATGAGGATGCATCTGGGAGGACTAGAAAGAAACTGCAATAAAACAGGCTACATTTCTGAAGATATTTATGAAAATACTTAGTATGGAAGATATAAATTCAGAATTAGAAACTCAGAGAGAATTTGCATATTATTCCCCAAGGTAAAATAACTGGACCAGTCTAGATAGAAATTATATTTCACAGGAACACATACATTTAATTGAGAGCTTTGACATACATCCAAAAACTATTTAAGATCATTCACAAATGATAACTAAGATAAAAAAAATACAAGGTAATAAAGTAAAAATTAGACAATGGTGCTTCTCCACTTACCTGTTAAAAAGAGAAAAAAAATAAGGAATGGGTAGTAGAAATTATTTGGGAGTTATTAGGGAAGACAGAAACTGCTCCAGAAATTAAAGTTAAATAATGCCTAAAGGCAGTAAAGACCCATCAGATCCAGCTTTATATAGGCCCATTGCAATTTTAAACCATGTTTATAAAGTGTTTGTTTATAATGACTGAAAGAATCACAAAGGAGTTACCAAAATTGATAGATACAGATCAGTGTGGTTTTGTGAGGGGAGACAAACATTTGACAACATTAATAGAACAATGATGAGTCACAAGGAAGGAGAATGTAAGAAAATACCACTGTTGGTGAATCTTGATGCAGAGAAAGCATCCAGCAGAGTAAACTGAGATTTTATGAGTAGGGCAATGGATACAATAGTAAGGTTAATTAGGAGGATATATGAGGGATCACAGCAACAATCAAAGTGGGAAGGTTCCTATTCAATAAGTTTTGTCTGAACAGAGGAACCAGGCAGGGATATTATATTTCCCCTTTGTTATTTCAGTTATATTTATAACCATTTACAAAGAAAATAAGGGGCTCAAAAATTCAAGGATATAATTGGTATGGTAATTAAGAAAAGTTGGCTTTATTTGAAAATGGCATTGCTTTGCACCTGATAAAACCAGAAAAGGACATCTCAGTGCTATGAGTCATTCTAAGAAAGTTCTAAGTTTTTCAAGATATAAAATTAATGAAGATATGGTGTTTTCCAGTCTACTATATCCCATGTCCCTGTCCAATCCAATTACATCAAACCAATTGACAGCTATACCTGTAAACTATGTACTCACACATGAATTGGTTCAGCAATACCCATATTTATGGGGGCGTGATAAAATTAAGTATTTAGGAATATCAGTTAAAAGGAATTATGTTATGGTAGCTAAGGATATGTGGGAAGAGACTAAATGTACAAACAAAAAATAATAATACTAATATGAAAACTGAGAAATTGGAAGTTCTTACCTGTTGATATAGATAGCAAGATACAAGCAGTAAAAATGTTTTTAGTCCCTTTAGTTTTATACAGGTCTGGCATATTTATATCAATCAGAGGAGTAGTTGTGGGTTGTATTTAATAAAGAGTTGATGAATTTTATCTGGGAGGAGAAGGTGAGTCAAGTGGGATAAGCTGATCCTTCCAATACAGCAAGTTTTTTTAGGAATACCTTGTTTGAGGGACTATTTTAGAGTTGCACAGTTAAGGCTCTTATACATAATATAAGGAGAAAGCTACAATTTAAAGTGGAACAGGAAGATTATGAAGTGAGGAGGGGGAGTCAAGAAATAAGGGAAAAAATGAGAGAGTAGGATTTTGGATGCAAATCCTTAAGAAGAATAACAACAGTCATACAGAGCACTTCTGGCTGACATCAAAGATCGAAACAATGCTAATTTCATGAACTTTAATCGTACTTTGACTTAGAAATGGTGTCCATTCCCATCATGGTATTAGAAACCCAAACAATTTAGAGAAATTAAAAAAGGGAATATTATATTTATAAAGTAGCAGAAAGTATACTAAGATGTAGACTAACATGGGAAGGGAGGAAGGAGATTCTGCTGATAGGGGTGACTGCAATTAGGGGAACAATGAACAGGCAAGAGGGGTCTGGAATTCTCTGGAGGAAGCTGGCAAAAGAATCAAGGTATTTAGAACAAATAATCAGAGAGAGAAATGTAATAGAATGAGAAGAGGCCAAGAAGACATTTGGGCTGCAGGCTAGAGACTGCTTTGCCATTCAAGGATTGATATCAGAGTATAGGCAAAGGGAAAGGGATAGGGGAATCCTAAGTGAAAGACCTGCACTGGTTGAGTTTTTAGTTTAATCTAGAATAGAAGCTGCAATTAAAAATGGGTAATTAGTAGGGCATATAAAATATTTCATGATAACTATAGGAATCAATCTGAAGAGGCCAGAAAAGATTGTGAAGAGATATTTAATAAACAATCACAAAGTAACAATGGGAGGACATATGTATGGCTCCCAGATATGCAACAAAGTCTAGAAGATTTAGGCTTTTTGCTTGGAAGTGTTTGCATAGGTACTTTTATACCCCAATAAGACTCCAAATAATTTGTCTTCAGGTAGTTGGCAAATGGAGGTGTGATGAAGACAAAAGAAGTACCTGGGTGCATATATTTTTAGAGTGTATGGCAGACTTTAAAAATTCCCTACAGTGTACTCTGTCAGGAATACTGAGTGAGCAAATGGCTGTAACTAAGGAAATGATTTTTGAGCTGGGACAGAGGATCTGAATTGCCTACACATAGTAAGACCTTGTTAAATTTAATTCTGATGGCTGCCAAAAAAAATCAACTACTGGAAAATGGAAATCAAACTCTAAACTAACCACATTTGAAGTAATGAATTTTGTAACACAAGAAAAAGAACAGGAAGTGGGATTTAGTGTCTCTAACAGTGACTCACTGACCTCTACCAGTTGGTCAGTTTATGGTTCAATCTGTCAAAAATGGCTGAAAGTGTACTTAAGGTTTTATATACAGAATGGTATGATAATGTATCAAATGCCTTAGCAAGCATCAACAGCAGAAACTTAACAGCAAAACCCACATCAGCAGCTAACATAACCTGATTATACAACTTGACAAGATGGCTGAAAGTGGATCCTCATGCAGTAGAACCATGTTGACTAAGGTCAGTACTTTTTAAGCTGTTAACAGGATCTAAGAAAAGCTGAATGAGACATCTTTCAAAACTCATGGGTAATAATAAAATCAAACTAATTGGTCTATAATTTTTAATCTCTGGCTTTTTGCCCTTTTTTAAGATATGAGTTTCAGAAGACATTTTCTAAGGGTTAGGGACATGTCCCCTAAATAACAGTCCTTTAAAGATAGTGTGTTAATATAGATAATATGTTTTGAGTATTAGAAAGTAAGATACCTGGGATATTACCAAGTCCCATAGAAATGTTCTTCCCTAGCTTCCTTAAAGAGCAAATAAATCACAGATTCAGATATAGACAGCCAAGTATTTCCAGAAGATGTAACAATATATTTAATAGTAAAATTTTAAGTGGATAAAGGGGTTAGTGAAGTAAGAAAAATATTAATTAAATACTCTGGAAATGAATTTAAGCTGTCACATTAATATGCTATTATGAGCTACAGTAGTTATTAAATTACTTTTTTAGTTGCTTTCTTGATGTATTTATAATACAACTTATTTTGAGGGTCATCAGCTTATCTTGGCTTCATATTTATTTTTTCTCTTTCATTAAACATGACTTAAATGTTTTAATAACTTCATTAAGAATATTGTAATTTATATAGATTGGGTATCTTCTATAGCATTTTAATATTTGTTTCTAATTGTTATAAATTAATTAAGTAAAAAATCCACCATTGTGGCTATTGATATTTATTTTTAGTAGTAGCATAGTTTCAGACAGTTCTTTCTAAGTGATGCTGTATGGTGTTTTCCAGTCCACTATATCCCATGTCCCTGTCCAATTCAATTACATCAAACCTATTGACTTGAGATAATAAGTTAGATAAATCATCATAGTCCAGTATACTATAGTTATAGTTTTAGAAGACATGACAAATCTTTTATCAATGTTACGTAATTCAAAGGATGATGACCTGTGATTTGATGTTTTTAATGTTGGACCTATTTAAGCATTATTAATCAAATTACTTCAGTTGGTAACTACTAAACCTAGACTGTTATTAACCCCAGTCGGCTCACTGATGATCTGCCTGAGTCCATGAAATAAGATATCTAAGAAATCACATTCTGTTTTGAATGTTGACAGAAAAAAGTAATTTATTTGTGTCCAATGAAATTTTCCAGATGTTGTAAATAGCATTTATTTGAAGCAGCATCCTTAGAGGGTTTTCTATATGATAATATAAACCTTATGTTGTCCCTGCCAGCATAGCATCGCATATCAAATCTGCTACTTGAGTTTCATAAATATATTTATACTGAAGATATAGAGATTTTAGAAGTAGGAGAACACCTCTGCCAGTCTTAGTAGGTCTTAGGCACTCATATGTAATGTATCCTGGGAAAATTAATTTGCTTAAACATATATGTATATATTGGTTCACTTCTAAATCCTGAAAGCCCAAAATCCTGAAAGTTCAAAATACTGAAAACTCAAAATACTGACTCTCATAATACTGAAAAAACACAGGATACCAACACTTACTATGTTCCAGTACAAGTACAAGAGTTTTAATGCAGTAGATCATAAAGCAATATTTCACAAATTTGATTGATATTAGAATGAACATATATGTTTCAGAGTGGATATCTTTTTAACTAACAGGTAGAAAGTACACTACAATATTGATCAGGGAATGTCATGTGAAGTATTGCAAGGGCTAGTATTAGGACCTATAATTTTACTCACCCAATAAATACCCTTCAAAGGAGGATCTTCTATCCCAAGTCAAAATTTATGCAGGCAATATTGTTATACACTACACCATGATTTTGATAAGCAACAAAAATGGTTCACAATTTAGAAATCAATTTGACTAAAACAAAAGCAATGATATTCTGCCTGAATGTCTTCTTAAAAATGAAAATATACCACATACATGGATGGGTAGCTGTAGAAACATAATTAGGAGTTATTTTAGACCCCACTGTGTTGCATTGTTTGAAATAAATTACAAAGTGGCCATGTCAGTTTATGGAGACATATAATTATGCTTTGTAAATCAAACTATGACTGAAATGTTAAGGAAGAACCTGTTGAGAATTTCTTACTTTTATCTTTATTAAATGACTGCTTAATTGCATGTTCTAAATATATATGATAAGCTTCAGTTACATATTCTAAATATAGGGTAAGATTCCATTATGTATTGTAAAACTACAGTGTGATTCACAGATATACTGTTCTGCAGGGCAAACATTACATGTTAAGGAGTCATTTGCATGTTCTGCTGAGGCATTTCATATTTTCACAAATAACTAACCACAACCAAACTTTACAGTATAATGAGGTAAATGAATTACAATTAAGAGAAAGGACCACTGCAAATGATAAAAGTATGGGACAAAGTGTCTGTACATGAAATAATGAATGCTGTAAAGGAGGCGTATACAAATGAATATTGGTGTACAATTGGCTAATACACACAGTCAGGACAAGACAAGCAGCAACATATTTGCAGAGTTAAAATATTAAGATATATAATATAACCTAAACCATGTAGCCATTCTTTGCACTGATGGATTCGGAACATCTGTTTGATGGCTTTTTCCCCTTACCTTCTCTCTCTACCTCTCCTGTAACCGTACATCCTACAATTAAACAACACTCCTCCCTCCCAAGCACCACTTTCTCCCACCTGTAATATTTTTTAAATGTCTTGCAGTGTTTCCAGATTAATACAACTAACCATCCAAATTCCTTCTGTACTCTCCATCTCACAAAGATTTTCTTACATGAACCCACTGTTGCATAATCTCAGCATACACCAATGCAAAAAAACAGCAAATAATACACACCAAGAGGCAGCAACTGGGAACAAAATCCAATTTAGTGGTGCTTCTCATACCTCGGTAAACAGCCTTCAAGGAATAACACAAGCCACCAACCTTCCCCATTTTATAACAAAACTGCTCCAATAAGATACACCCTTTTAATTATTCAACTGACATTCCTTAAATGAACATACCTCCATAAAAAACTTCAAATGAGATACAAATATAAATACATATATTTATACAAATATAAATATATATATATATATATATATATATATATATATATATATATATATATACACACACACACACACACACACACACACACACACACACACACACACACACACACACACACACAAAGATTTCTCATCTACTTTTTGCTGATGACTTAAAACTATACAGTTCATCAGACAAGGAGTTGAAAGGACAACTGCAAGTGATTAACATTTTTCAAGATGATGTAAGAATGACAACTGGTCTTGACAAATGTGCAAAAGCACTGTTTAAATCAGAAAAGTTGCAGTATCAAGAAAATATCAATCTAGGACAGGAATGTGATATAAAGGAACTTGAGGAGGAAGCAATGAATAAATATTTGTGAATTGATGAAGGGTCAACAATAAAATGTAAATGAATGCGAATAAAACTCAGTAAGGAATACTTCAGAAGGCTACCACTAATACTAAAAACAGCCTTGACATCTAGGAATAAAGTCCTATCAATAAACCAATTTAGTCTACCTGTTTTAACTTCCAGTTTTGGTATAATCGACTGGCTCAAAAGGTATTGGATCAGCTGGATGGAAAAACTAGAACAATGCTTCATGCTTATCAAATGATATATAAAAATCAGTGTATACCAAAAATTACATAGTTCACACTCTGGAAGGTGGCATGGGCCTCCTTGAACTTGATTACATGTATAGATCTGATATCGTTGGACTGAATACATATCTGCTGACCTCATCAGATTCAAACATAGTGAGTTTTAGAACATGAGGAAGTGAAGTCTATGATGACCTCTCTGCTTAGTTTAGCAGAAGCATTCAGGTGGCAAGTAAGAATGGACATCAAACCAGAAATAGACAAAAATTAGACAGCAACTGAATATGACAAAAACAAAAGAAAGAGTTTAAGGAGCAGGATCAGAGCAGAAGGAAAGAAATAAGGAAAAGCCACAAATATAGTGGTAAGTACAGAGATCTCCTGGAACAACCTCATGTTGAGCTGGATTTGATGCATCAATGGTTAAGGAGAGATTAAATAAAAGGATGAAATGTTAATAATGGCACCTAAGGATAGTGGACTACATACATGTTGGTTTACAAAGTCCATTGGACATGTGAGAGAAATGGACAAATGTAGGTTCTGTAAAAAAGAATTGGAAACAGTCACATACCTTGTTGCTGGGTGTGATACACTCATGGCAGAAGATCTGTACATTGAAAGGCACAAGAATGTGGCAAGATTGTTCCACTGGGGGTTGTGCAAACACTACAATATAGAAGTAGCTGAGAAGCATTGGAAACATGAACCACAAAGCATTATACAAAATGATGAAGTATACATCATATGGGATCACCCATTGCCAATAATTCAAAAAATAGATATGAGAAAAACAGATATAGTAGTCCATGAAAAAAAGACAAAAATAGCATTGATCATTGAAATTGCTACTCCTAGTGATTATAGTGTCTCATGTACAGAGACACAAAATCATACAATTTCAAGATGTGCAGGTAGAAATTAGACCAATGTGGAAGAAAGATACCCAGGCAGTTCCAATAACAGTAGGAGCAATGGGTCTCATAAAAATATATCTATATTCATATTTTGATATGAATATACAATACATGTAACTCTGTATGAATTGCAGAAGGAGTTAGTTCTGGACACATTGCCAGTGCTACTAAGAGCACTTTTGGCTAGCATCAAAAACTGAAACAATACTAATTTCATGAACTTCATTTGTACTCTAACTTAGGAATGGGGTCTATTCACCTCATGGTATTAGAAACCCAAAAAACTTGGAGAAAGTAAACGATGACAGTTGTGCATATAGAGGTGTGTTTCTCCCCAAACATGATACAGGTATTTTCATTTTTTAATAACAAAAACTACGTACATGCTCATTCTAAGACATATAGTTATGACAGTAAGCTCTCAGTGTATAGCCTTATAATAATAATAATATAATATAGTATAAGGGGAATGACAAAACTAATGGAAATATAGTATATGGAGTCTGACTCATACTATTTCCTTCTGAGAATCTCATACAAGCTGTGTTAGTACTAACATGGTACATAGATATGTGGTTGCACACTGGCATAAGTATACATGTGCAAGATAACTTCTAGATGCACAGGATGACGACTAGCATGGGAATGTACTGCTCTGGAGCTACCTCATTACATAATTCCTGAGGACTAGCATGGGTATGTACTGCTCTGGAACAATTTAATTCTGGAGCCACCTCATTACATAATTCCTGAGGACTAGATTGGGTATGTGCTGCTCTGGAACAATTTAATTCTGGAGCTACATCACTACATAATTCCTGAGGACTAGCATGGATATGTGCTGCTTTAGAATAAGTTAGTTTACGGAGCTACCTCATGACATAATTCATAAGTACTTAATTAAGATTAACACCATTAACTATAACCCAGATAACTCAGCCAAAAGTGTGCTGAATATTGTTTAGCATCTATACTGAATTGACACCCATACCATTGTAAAGATGAAGATTGTTGTCTGTACATTACTTCTTAGTGTGTGGTTTGTCCTTGATCTGATAATATCCGGGTATATATCACATCATTGAATGAACTATTTAGCAAATACCTGTTGAACTCTATTTGTCAAAAGCTCTATCCATCGAGCAACATTTTAAGCAAAAGTATTCCCAGGGAAAATAACCAGTAGGCCAACCACCGATTGTCACAAAAATAGCAAAATTTAAAACCCACTCAGGTGTCGGGGGTGGGCTATATCCCCCTCACCCCCACAACTAAATATACCAACTCCGAGATCACACTATAGTGGGGAAAAGGGCAAATTCCCAATGATGGCCCACTGTTTTTACCCCTGGGAAACAATTTGCTAAAATGATCATTTGATGGATATTGCTTTCAACAAATAGAGTTCGACAAATAGATATTTGCTGAAGAGTTTTTCATATAGACCTTAATATTCTATCTGTGCTTTGCATGGTAATGCCAAGTGTGCAGTATGAACAACCCCCTGCACTTCCTGGCATAGTTAAATGTGATTCAAGTGAACCAGTCTTGCTGCAATTTCCAGGGATTCTGATGTGCATGCTGATTTTTTTTCTGCCACCTGCACCAATGTATTTTTGGATACTTTCATCTGAGCATCAAGCACCTGTGATGTTCTTGCAGTACTTATACTTTCTTTGTCATTTACTTATATTATCATCTTACTCCAATGCAAAGCTTACTGCACAAACCCTATGTGCACAATCCTTCACCGTGAATTGAGCAAACGTACATGTCCCAGAGTTAAGAAATTAGGCAAGTATCTCTTGTGTACTATGCAGGTTTTTTCACAGTTCTACCATATTCTAACTTTTGTGGAAGTCTAAGGGCAGGTTATCATTCAGGTTTCACATATATGATACACTCTGATTACTATATGTCATTGCCAACTATGTAAAAAAATCAGTAAAATTATCACTAGATAATTTTACATTTTATAATAGGAATGTTGTTATGTAAGATACCTCAGAAATTGTTACTCGCTCAAAATGCAAAGACGTTTGTAAAAAATCAGGGACAAACTAGCTGACAGATATATTCTCATTGTTCCCTTCCTTTATGTAAGGAAATAAAATTACAAAAAAGTCTGTAAAGCAGTTTTATTGTCTCAAGATATATTAAAAATATGAGTTTTTTGAGTGCTGCATTTTCAGGAACATATTGGAAACTATATTTTGTGGAGATATGTTGCTGTTCTGAGATGTAATGATGTGTAACTTGAACTTTGCAAACAAGTGGTTCTGTATGCTCCTCGTATAACATTTTTATTTTATTTTATTTATTTTTTTGCTTTTGTTTACTAGGAAAATCCGTCTAAGAAATGAAATGCCCATTTTCAGTGGAGGACCAGGGAAAAAAGCCACAAAACAAGGATAGAAATATATTTTGACAGTCCAAAAGAAAAAAAAATAGTTATTAAACATTAATTTGCAAACTATTTCAAAGCAAACAGTCAACAAACATTATTTGCAAAGCATATCAGATTAAGGAAATACATGCTTTCAAGATATTGTGAGTAAAATAAAAAAAATACCTTATTAATACACTTTTATAGTATCCATTGTGGAGTTAGCATGGCATACTTTCAACTGTAGGTGTGGTGCAGTTGCTTAGTTTATTCATTACCAAATAATGTTTTAGGGCAGATTTGAATTCTTGTTGGTTATTTAAAAGCTTCATGTGGTTTGAAAGTTTCTTCCATGCCTTGGAGATAGTAAAAGAGAATAGCAACTAACTGTAATAATTATTTGATTTATTAGCAATAGTTAATTTAAGTTTTCAGGATTGAAGGGCTCTCTTTGGTATATGTCATTGGATGAGATTTGATAGCAGGGGTGTTTCAAGTAGATGGTGAAGTATTTTATGTGCCATGAGTAGCTGGGAGAGGATAATGTGTTGAGGACGTTCAAGCCAGTTGAGGATACTGAGCGACATGCAGTTGTGGGAGTGATTTGGGAAGCTGCCAGTGAATTTGCTTATTTTGTTGTAGGTACCTTCCAGTTGTGTTTGCTAGAAGAGTTGAGATTTATGAATATTGTTAAGGTGTATAGGAGGGTAAATGGGAGAAGGTAGGTGGCAGCTATTTATTTACCATGATCAATTACAAGGTGCTTTGCTCTATAAAGAGGGTTGGTTTTGTAGTGCGTCGTTTTGACTGCAGTGTCAATGTGCCAATCAATGATAACTACTAGTCATTTTGTGTTGGTGGTATTGTTTGAGGAGATAATATTAACGTCAGTGCTGTTTTGATTTATGTTTGGGGAGGAATAGGATTAGTTTGGCTTTGTTGGGATTAACAGCAATTGTAATTTGTTTATCCAGTTTTCTGTAGAGGTGAAATCTTCCTGTGCAATGGTTTCTAAGGTGGGAGGATTTGGGGATGAGCAAACTAAAGCTGAGTTGCCAGCATATTGTATTATTATTATTATGGTGATGAGTTTTTACTTCCTGTGGATATCATTAATGAAGATATTGAAAAGTATTATCCCAAGTATGGAGTCTTGGTGGACTCCTGTAGTGATTGGAAGGAAGGCAGCTTGGGAGTAATTTGATTTTACAGACTGGGTGCGATTGTTTAGGTAACTGATAGGGGGTAACTGATAAACCAGCTAAATAAGGGAGTTGTGGAGCCTGTAAAGTGTAGTCTTTGGATGAGTAGTTGATGTGAGACCATTCAAATACTTCTTACAAGTCCAGCAAAATGGGGAGACCAAATTACCTGAGTTTTTACTTTGATTAATGGCATCTAGTAAATGTAGTAGGTCAGTTTCAGTGCCTTAGTGTGGTCTAAAGCCATGTTGGGTAGAATAAAGTAATTGATTATCACATAGAAAGGCTAGGACTTGCTGATGTATACATTGTTCAAGTACTTTAGAGAGGGGAGGAAGTACTGCTATACAACAACAGTTTGACAGTTTGGTGGATGTGCTACTTTTGTGTAATGGAATTATGAAGGAAGCTTTCCATAGGGCTAGATGCAGTTTTCTGTAGTGGATCAATTAATTAAGATAGATACAGGGTAGCAAATGGTGTCAGAGGCTATACTGAGCTATTTGGATAGCAGGTTGTCAGGAGCTAGTGTATTTTTGGTGGTATTTGTTTGGATGGTTGTTAGACTGAGTTGGGTGTGGAGCTGAGGTCTGGGGGGGGTGGGGTTGGTGTGTTGGGTATACGTTATTATTGTTTGAGTTTGGTATAGTACTACATATGAAGTGTTTGTTGAATTTGAGCATAATGTCCTGGATGGTTTCAGATGTGAAAGGATTTGGGGTGAGTTTCTGCCTGGTTTTAGGAGGTTGTTTAATTTTTTCCAAAAATTTTTTTTTTTTTTGTATGTGTGATCTACTTTGTGGAGAAGTTCTTTTTAACATAATGAACTTGTACCTTTGTGTGGTTTCTGAGGCACAGATATGTATCTTGGTAGAACTGGGTCCTAGTTTTGTGCCATTGTTTCCAGGCATTGTTTTGGCTTCCCATGACTTGTTTAGCTTGATTGGTTAGCAGTGAGACAGATTTTATTTTCAGTCTTTTATGTATTTGTGGGGCATATTGGTTTAATATGTTTAAGAAGGAGTTATTGAACTGACAGACAGCTTCATCTAGAGGCCGATATTTGAGGGGTCCCCAGTCACATTGTTTAAGTGAGTCATTAAATATGGATTTATTAAAATTAGTTAAGTTTGAAGTATATATATATATATTTTTTTTTTAATTTGTTAACTGGGGTAGAGCACTGATCCCAGTGAACCTGTTTTAGCCTCAGCCCAGGGTAAATACAATAGATACATGACATTACATATAGAGTGAATGAAAAATGTACTATATACATATGTTTTATACAAATTAAACACATATTACATAATAAGTGAATATATTAGTTGGTTAGACGCATAAAGGCAATAGATAAATGACATATACACAGTGACTGACAAAACACAATATATACAAGCCTTACATACAGAGTAGACATTGGAGTTGGCATGCTGAAAGAATCACAATCAAAAGCAGAGTCCAAGCAAGGTGTGTAGAGAGAAGGAGGGAATGAACAGCTTAAGTTATATGACCATGAAAATAGCTGTTGCATTTTCCTAGAGTCTTGAAATGCGCTTTTATTTCTGATCAGAAAATGGGGTAAGAAAATGATCTTTAAGAGAAGAAGGGAGAGCTTCCCATAGTATGAGACTAATGATGAGAATGTACGGTCTGTGCACTGAAGCCTAGATTGGGAGGGGGTTAGAGGACAAGACCTGAGTGCTTATGATTTCTAAGGTTGTATGTTGGTGCATCCCTGCATGGTCTGAAGGCTATTTGGGGGGAAGTGTCATTTTTGATAAGTTTAAATAGATGAGAGGCAAGTAGAAAGTCAGTACATTGTTTCACAAATAGTCAGTTAGCTTTTTCAATGGTTTTGAAGTGGTGTTCATTTCTTGGGGATAGAGTGATAAATCTTTTTGAAGTGGTGTTCATTTCTTGGGGATAGAGTGCTGAATCTGCAAATTGGCATTTGAAATGGAATGGATGATGGAGTCATTTGTTTTAGAGGCTGCAACAATTAGAGGGAGACAATATTCTAACTGAGCCAGTAAGATACCTTTACTTATTGCATTTCTACAGGGTCTGGGCTGAAAAAAAGGAAGATCCTATTAGCTCAGAGTAGGAGACAGTTAATGGTTCTTGTGCGTGTAGTCCAGGTGGAGACTGAATTTTAAGAATAGGTCCAACCATATCTTTAGGTATTTGAATGAGGTCACATTTTCAATAGTGTTATTAAAACTGAGTATTTCTAGAGGCCTGAAGACAGTAGTGAGCTTTTGTCTAGTTCCAGAAATATTATTTTCATTTTAGGGGAGTTTAGCAGCAATTGTTTATCAATAACACTTTAAATTGTTTATCATTGACACTTTAAATAAGGGCATGGAAATCAGCTTGAAGTTCGAGTTCAAGAGAAGAGACAGAGCGGTTGTTGGTTGCAGTTGAATAGGACAGTGTCATCAGCATAAAGTAGGAGATTTAGATGGAAGTAAGCCAAATGTAAGTTTAATAAAGTGGAGAGAAAAAGGGACAGATGCCAGAATAGATTCCTGGGGGACACTTTTCTGAAGAGAGATTAATGTAGAGGTTAATGAATCAAAATTCACTTTGAAGTGACAGTTAGAGAGATAGGTTTTAAACCAGGGAAGTCTGTTGTCACTAATGCTTATTTCAGTGAGATGGTCTAGTAGAATGACTGACAAGATCAAACCCTCTGGCGAGGCCAATAAAAATGGCTGCAATAATTAGGCCTTTGTCCATTCTAAGAGGAATGCTGTTGCTGAGTATCCAAATGGCTGTGGATGTACTGCCACCAGACCAAAAACCTTGATGTTTTTCAGAGAGAAGGTAGTACTGGATGATATAAAATGAATAACAATTACAACAACAATAACAATAATAATAATAACAACAATAGTAATAATAATATAAAACTTAGTTAAGAACTTGTAAAATGAAAATATAAATGTGCACACTTGCAATTTATCATGTTAGGATTAGCAGTATTATCTCTTAAAGTATATTAAAACATGCACTAACAGACAAGCACAGATGGGTAAGGCAGTAGCCTGCTAATGAGCCAGGCCTGAGTTTGAGCTCCTCAGTCTTTACTTACATGCTATGTGATTTTGAGCAAATGACTTAATTGAACAGGGCTTCTGATGCACCCTTGAAAAGAAGGGCTTGTGCCTAGAGGGTTTACTCATTTGATAATCAAAATATGAAAAAAAAAAAATATATCCTTTTTCCATCCTTTCTAGTGTTTCCAGAGACCAGATTTTGCTGATTGCTGCTTGATTTTTTTTCCTATTTTTCCCTTTTCTTTCCATGTTCCTTGTGTAGTAAGGGGTAGTTTCTTTACTCACTAGTGAGTAGGGCTTACTGTTTGTCTCCAGAGGAGTGGTTTAAAGGCAGTAACTTGCAACTTGTAGTTTATTGGCCATTTGGCCATTTTCCTGTCTCCCTGTACACAGACAACCCTCTCCCTCCTCCCCACAAAACAACACAATGCAGAGAGAGAGAACTATACGGGCCAAACTGGCTATATGGAGAAGCAGTTGACTTATTAGAGGTGAGTACAGTTTGTGTAGTACTCGTATTTACATTTAAATATCTCTGTTATTATCACCTTGCTAAAACAATCTGTCTTTTACAGATATTAAGTAGCATTTTAAAATGCTTATTATGTGACAATTTGGCAAGGAATATATGTACCTGGGCAGCATGGATCCCACAGCCATATATAGTTTTAGGGAGACAAAAAAAGAATTTGAGAAATCTGTTATATGGGATACTTGAAAATGCATCTTTATTAGAAGCCAAGGAAACCATATGCTGTCAGGCAGTAGTTTTATTTCAGTTATGCCTTGAATTTGCAGTCCTCGTTTTGCTTCCTTTCATCCCTACTTACATACTGTCTGACCATGAGCACATCAGTTATTCACTCGTAGACTTGATTATTAGCAAGTGGATAAAATGAAAACAGATGCTATTGGTTTTGAGCAATACACATGACTTTAATCACAGAGCATTAGTTCTGTAAATGCTTCATTTCAAGGTAATCACTTTTTAAAGCATTAAACTTTTTTTCTAAGGCCATCCTTTTCTTTATCATAAGACAAGAAGCAAAAGCAACACATTCAAGCGTTCTTTTATACTAGAAGTTAGGAATGAACTAAATTAATGTTACCAAATGTTTTTGGTTACATAACTAAATTAGATGCTCTCTGGAAACTTTACCTATTGTATGAAATGACTAATGCACTTAAATTGTATAAAATCAAGTAAAGAAAAACTGAGCTGTTTTAGAAATAAAAAGCATCTTTAGAAGGGCAAACAGATGCAGTATTGTCATGCAGTAAAGAAATTTGCTTCCTATCAAATTCTGAAATAGAGCTAATTACTGTACTTTTCATTTTAGTCCATGATGATAAAATATGATTGTGTCAGATTGGTAGGGTAGCTTTAAATTCATAGGATGTTAAAAGTGTATGTCTCTGCTTTACTTTATGCATTTTGTTTGCATCCTATTATTTTTAGCCTGTGCTGTATAATTTACATGGCTTTTTTTTTTTATCTTCTCTGTGAATGTAACTGACAGCTAACTATACTAGTTTAACTGGGAGGGTGGCCTAATGGTTAAGGTGTTTGCCTTGCAAACACAAGGTGCAGGGTTTGAGTCTCACAAGGGATAATTGGTTGGGCTTAAAATGGCTTGCAAGGGCAACTAGCCTAGTATTAGTCTAATGGGTCTGTCTAAGGCTGATGCTGTATGCCTTCTATCTGTAGACATAAGCTAACAGCTATAAGGTACAGTAAGAGAATTAAATGATCCTAAAACAACAGGGGTCAGTTTGGTTGTGGTCAGATGAAGTGGACTGGAACTGGCTCCCAAGTAATACCAAAGGAGGATAAAACTGTAACAGTGCTCAAATAGCATAGCTGGAGACAACAGGACCTCGCCAGAAGGTAGATAACCATGAAGCTTCTAAGATTTAAATGAGAACAGAGCTATGAATGCACACTAGTAAATGGGAATATCATGTGTTAGATGGCATCTGACATCCCTTTTACAGAGCTCTTGTTCTGTATAGAACTTGCAGTTTTTCTAACTTCCTTAAGATTATATTTTTCCTATACAAACTGTTACGCATTTAGCTATTTAAGCACCATAACATATGTCAGCAATATGCAAGACTGAATAAATCATTTTGGCTGGAATTTGTAATATTTACATAATTCTAAATGCTGTACTGTTGAATTCAGAGTTGTGCATATGAGCAGATAAATAAGAACATTTATACTAAAATGAACTGAGTTAGTTTACTTGGTGGTGCCCATTACCAGCAGTGCATAGTGCCAGTGTATTTCAGCCTTCATCTTCCATTTGGCAAGCTGTTTTGTTACAAACTGATAAAGTAAATACAAACAGAAAAAGAGGCAGAGATGGAGACAGAGACAAGCGAATAAGCTTTGAACGTCTAAAAATAGTCCCTAATCACATGGTTCAGCCAAAAAACTGGTCTGATGGATATTTCAACTTTAACCATAATTTTCAAAAACTTCTTTTCAAACATCCCCAAAACTAATACTAAAACTGTGTAAAATAAATAAAATAAAAATGACAAACAGCATTCAGGACTTAATTGAATAAAAACACACTCATCCTGGAGCCTTAGCATAAATGCTTTATTATTTTTAAGCCTCTGTTTCACAAGTGGCAGGTTCAGTACAATGCTCAGCTGTGTGGAATGATCCAGAACATAGCTGATCCCATTAAAAGTATGATTTTCAAATTATTTATTGCTGACAGCAATGATATTAAGTGAAGCTGGCTTCCAGTAACAGTATTTTTATTTATACAAACTGATAGTCTCATGTACTGTATTTATACAAAGCAAATTCTTGCATTAATTTTATTACCAGACAGTTTTTTTAACCAGTTTCAACCCTCATTATTTTAATTACTTTGTGTGCTTCATCCCTGGTACTGAAGTCACAGTGCATATTGTCAGTGCATTTCAGGTCTTCCATAGCATATACTCAGTACAGAGTAAACATTGATTATGTAACATCAAGTATGTACAATAATTTTAGACAATCTTTTAAGTTACAATCTTGGCAATGGGCAAGGACAATGAAAAATGAAATACAGCATAAAATAGCACTACTTGTCTAGCATTATTTATAATTATAAAACAAGTTCTGAGCTTAAGGGAGTGATGAAATTTATTTATTTATTTCAGTTTTACTAGGGTAGATGGCAATTAGATACAGTTGTCTGATTCACTGCCATGTTATGATTTTATGTATGCTACTTGTGAGGTAACACTTTACTTGTTTAAAGAGGCAGACATTCAGATAATTTCTAAATATTGGATATGACAGTGTGTCAACAATGTGCTTGGGGATGGATTCCCAGGTTTTGGGGGTGAAGACAGAAAAGAAGTGCTCAGTGTGTTTGAATCTGTAAAAGGAAGTAAACAGGCACACCTCTCAACTTTTCAGACCTTTGCAGTATGTCCATATGTTTGCTCTGTTTCTCATACAGTTTGTGGTTTTCTGGCAAATCATTGAAGATAACTAAATAATGACAGGCATTTGAGTTTCAGACTTCATGTCCTTCAGACAAATGCATGCTGATGCAAAACCTGTTATTCTAGCAACTTTCTAAGTTTATAATCTGCTGTCTATCCAGATTTTCGCAGAACATCCATATTTTTGCCTGATACTTTGCTCTGTCCCCCCCAAAATTTGTGTTTTTATGGCAAATCAGTGAAGATTGAATTCACTAAACAATGATGTACAATTGAGTTTCAGACTTTCTATTCTTTAGAAAATGCATGGCAACACAACCACTTTTATTCTAGCAACTTTCCAAGTTTATAAGAGCAATATTTAAAAATTGCCCCTATTTTTGGTCTTTTGCCCCCCCCCCCTCATTATTTTTGGCTTTGTCCTTTCTTTTCTTGTGCTGAGAGGTTAAGAGATAGACTGCAGGGCTTCCTAGAGATGGTCTGAAGTTGAGCAAAATATTTATTGTGGCTGTCATAATTAGGGAGAGTCCATATTCAAGCTGTGGATGGATATCACCTTTCTTGATGAAAATATTGCCTTGGAGCGGTAAGAAATATGAGATGTTTTGTGACCAGAAGAAGAGTTTGTTCAACTGGGCTTTTATCATTGGGATGTGGTATTGGAAACTGAGGGTGTCATGTAATCATATCTCCAAGCACCTGAAGGTTTGGACAGTTTTTAGGGATTAGATATTGTTTATGGTGCTGGACAAAATTAGCTCTGTCACTTCTAAAAGCTGATTATAAACAACCAGATCTGGGTAGTAGTAGGAAGGAAATTGTCATTAGTGAAGTGGCTGGTGTTTAGGATGGATAGAATACTGGTAAGATGGCTGTTGGTGTCTCACAATTGTCACTTCTGGGACCTATACTCTTTAGCATGCTCATATGGTCCCAAAGAATAAGATAATTCCATTTGCTGAGGTGGCATAGATGAGAGGAAATGACAGAGGATCAGGGTCCAGTCCAAAGAGGAATATTAAGAACCTTCATAAGTGGACTGATAGCAACTGAACTTTGATCCCCCAAAAAAAAAAAAGAGTATAATTTTATATATGTACAAAAACAGTCCAGGGAGAGAAGCCCCACTCAGAGTAGATGAGCAATGAGAAACATCTAGGAGTCATTCTAACTGCAGCCATGAGACAACATTTTCATAATGATAAAGTAGCAACCGATGGTAGCAGGATACCTAGCTAGATATGGAGGAGAACAGATTCCAGAGGAAGGAAGAATATAGTTCTGCATGCAGGAAAAAATAAATAAGGTATTAAAATGATTACAGAGAAAGCTTAACAGGATGGTAAAGGGAACAAGCAAGCAGTAAGACCTATAGGAGAGCCTGGAAGACCTATGCCTGTTCTCCATCAAGGACAGAAAGACAGATGGGACATGATCTAGTCCACAAAAATTCACAGGAAACTGTGAAGAAGATGATCTGGAGCCCAAAGGCAAAAAAGGGAGGCATAATCCTGATTTTGACATAGAGAAGACAAATTATAGTCTAGACTTAAGGAAATGTCTCTATAGAGAGTGGTGGTCCAGGAATATATATCACTGTGGAGGATAACCAAGTCTTTCAAAAAATGGCACTGCATTGTCAGAGGAACAGGAACTTGAAAAGGAGTGGGATAGATGCTGGACGCTAGGTGAAACAAGTTGACAGACTACACAGATCTTCAGTGGCCTTCTGGATTATGTATTCATGCATGCATGTATGGGACAAAAAATGCAAGGAGGATTTATAAACAATGGAATGAACTCTGCACTAATGTAACAAACACAAGCTCATCGATCTTGGGAAGAGGGGTGGTATGTGTTCTGTTTTAACAGTTACACCTGAAGGTCATTCTGCAGGTGCAATATGTGAGAAGGAGGGATATGGATTTACAAGCCTGATAGGATGAGCTTCACTTTAGAGAGCTGTACATAGTGGCTGTGTGAAAGCACACACCCAAAGGGGACACTAGTATATCAGTCACTGCAGTTATTGTATCACACATTTTGGCCAACGAAAGGAGGGGTTAAGTGCAACAGCTAATCACCTGCTTCATCTTAGGATAAGACCCTATATTTTTGTGAGTGAGAAGAAAGAAGCTAAGAGAAGTTGGAACATGAAAAAGCTGTAGAGGTACAGGACAAAATGATATGTAGAATGTAGGTTTGCTCAGATTTAGAGAAAAATAGATGAACGTTTTGGAAATTATAGCATTACAGCTATAGGAAGTTGGCCAATAAGCCCATGAGAAAATGGACAGGGCGTAGAAGAAGGGGTGGAAGACTTCATGGTAAAGATTTAAAGACAGCGGTTGTGGGAATTAACTATCAGCTGAAGAGAGTCAGGTAACAGAGGTGTAAGGGCATCAGTGGAAAGCAGATCAGCATAAGTCCTTAACACAATATCAGTGAGATGAGTCGAGGAGGTGATTGCACGCTCATGTTCAGAAGTGATTAGAACTAGTTATTTTCTCTTTTTGTTTCAGAGTTTTAGATTGCAGGAACCATGTAAATAAATGCCTTGTCAGAGGATGTTAGAACATGTGTAGGATGCAGCAAAATTTTGTTTTGTTTTGTTTTAGGAGGAGATGGTTGTGTGAGGCTTAAATAATTAACAAGCAGACCACCAGTAAGGAGTGATCTTCCCTGTTTTTGAAGTCAGAGTTAGTATTAGGAGTGTAGAGGTAATTTTATAACCAACATGAAGGTCATGCTTGGTTTGTGAAAGACTGCTGTACTTATTCTTAACATTGTAATATTTGGGAGTAAATTATTTTATTTTGTTTTTTTTTTTTGAAAGATTTAGAAGGAATGTCAGAAACAGGTCTAAGGTCAGGAGTAGCTTGAAGTGAGTTGACTTTGGTAGTATGAAAATTATGTCTTTGTGTTATGCTGGAGATACTGTTCCAGTGAGTCAGAAGAAATGGAAGATTAAATATTTTGTTCTTTCAGTTTATATGTATGAAATCTCACCAGTATCTACCGTGGCTGTTTCACATTAACAAGCTGAGTCTTGCTCCATTTTAATCTGCTTCATGTGTAAGCCAGTCCTACTTATGAATTTGTCTTGAACATGGGATACAGAATCTGTTCCTTTAACTCTCCCCCACTCCCCAGTGATTCACATGTTCTATCTAAGAGCACGGTCTTCCATATCTATCTGGTTCTCTTTTAATAATTCCTACCTTATTAAACAGAAGATCATATTTTTCCCAAAAGTCAATATTTTCCTTTCACCTTTCACAGTTCCTCAATAGCATTATCATGTGTGTTCCTAGCCTATACTACCTCTGACTCATGCCAATTGCTCTAAATCAAACTTCAAAAGGTTTCTTTAACTTATTGCAACATAACCTCCACCACTATCTTTTTATACAAGTCCATTTGCTTAGTGTCAGGAGATTCATGCCTTTGCTCTTCACTCACCATGTTGGCTTCCCTTAAAGTTGACACATTCAGTCTCTCTTTTAGCTTGCTTACCTTCTTTGTATAAGCAGTATTTGTTACTTGAAAGTTTAATTTTAAACCAATTGAATCGTAGTCCACAGAGCAACTGAAGAGTGTATGTTCTATAAAGTGCACCTTCGCTGGAAGTTCAGGTTACGTTTTGTTTTAATATCTGAGTGGGAAGAGAGAAAACTGTAAATGATCATATCACTGAGATACAGAATTATTTAGATAGTAGAAAGGATGGTGGGGAGTGAGTTGATGAAGTGGGAAAACCTGAGGTGTCAGAACTGACACATACAATACATCTTGGTTCAGTGATCAGAGTTGGATAGGGATCATCCAAATTTTACAGAGAATGATCTGTTTAGTGGCATGACTAGGGATGCTTTTAGGGGTGATGATTAACAAGATTGAAAGCTTTGGTAAGATCAGAGAAGATGGATTCTGTGAGATAATCCTCATCTCTGTTCTGGAGAATGTCTTCAGTTAGCATCTATAAGGGAGTTGTGGTAGTTCTGTTCACCTTCTCTTCCAAAATGTGAAAATAGGAAGGGATCCATATGCCATCATTTAGAGATGTATAATGCTAATGCTAAGAGCTTAAATAACAAAATGGAGGCGTTCCATTTGATCTGTATTGAAAATGAACATCATATGTGAGTAATTACTAAATCATAGAATTGTAAAGGTATGAATTTGCCAGCCTATTATTTATATGATTGTTTAAAGGAAACTAGAAAATGGGGTGGAGTGGCAATATTTGTATCTTACAAAATAACTACTAGACTGATTGATGTATATCCCAGTCATGAGATCATATTTATGGAATTTCTGGGTAATACTTTTGAGAGCATTTGTTGAGAACATTACAATATGTGTAGGAAGTCTGTTACTATGCGTAATAAGAAGTTTTCTCTGCCTTGGTAGAATATAAATCATTCAAAATTACTGAAAAAGAAAAATAATAAATTTAGTATAGCAGTGCAGCTGCAAAAAGGTCCTATAATTTAGTTAGTAGAATTAATCTTTAAGAACAGCACAATGTAATTAATTATGTAATTATGAAAACAATTTGTTTTTTAAAGGATGTATCAAGAAATTTTATTGGTCCTATTGTGTTAGATGGCACTGTGTTATATGCAAAGCCAAATTTAGATAATGAGATTAATAGGCACTTTATGATTTCTGATTTTAGTATGAAAAATGCACATTACAGGCTTATTCATTCCATAATATATATTCATTAGTGTCCTATTTTAGTGGAGCTGGGGTGCCTTCTGTGTGGAGTCTGCATGAAGTGTCCTATTTTAGTGAAGACTTGGTGTTTAATTCATTGGCACAAATAAAAGATGATAGCAGTCCTGGTCTTGATAATATACCAGGTTGCCTTTGAGCTTCATCCTATAAATTTATATGAGGAATCATATCATCGTGTTTAACAAGTTGTTGTCATCTGATCATACTTCCCCAAGCTGGAAATGTATTGATGCTTTTTCAATTCATAAAGGAGGTCTAGGGGATAATGTTAACAGTTATAGACTAATTAGGCAAAAGTTTTGAAAACATGACTTCTATCAGTTTTGAATAATGACTTAATGGATACCTTACTTGATACCTTAACATGGGTTTGTGAAGACCAGATCAACATTTACAAGTGTAGTTATTTTTTTGAATCTGTCAGTTTGGATTTGGAAATGAGATTGTGGTAGTTAGGGTGCATTAGGATCTGCCTAAGGTCTTTGATAGTGTACCACACAGATTTATTATTGACGTAATATGTCAGCATTAAATTAACCTTTGTATCCTTCACTGGGTGTCAAACTGAAGGCAGGCAGACAATAGAGGGTCAGAATTAATCCATATTAATGTTCGCCATATACGCTTTAGCTACTGTGGATATAAAAAATTTACACACCCCTGTTAAAATGCCAGGTTTTTGTGATATAATAAAATGAGACCACAATAAATCATTTCACATCTTTTCCCACCTTTAATATGACCTATAACCTGTGCAATTCAATTGAAAAACAAACAAATCTGTTAGGGGAAAAATACAAAAAATAAAAAACGTACAATAAGCTGGTTGCGTAAATGTGCAGACCCTTAAAGTAATGCTTTATTGAAGCACCTTTTGATTTAATTACAGCATTCAGTCTTCTTGGGTAGGAGTCTATTAGCATGGCACATCTTGACTTGGCAAATATTTTCCCACTCTTCCTTGCAAAATCACTCCAAATCTGTCAGATTGCGAGGGCATCTATTGTGCACAGCCCTGTTCAGGTCACACCACAGATTTTCTATTGGATTTAGGTCTGAACTCTGGCTGGGCCATTTCAAAACTTTAATTTACTTCTGATGAAGCCATTCTATTATTGATTTGGATGTATACTTGGGGTCATTGTCGTGTTGAAAGGTGAAATTCCTCTTCATCTTCAGCTTTCTAGCAAATGCCTGGAGGTTTTGGGGCAAAAGTGGCTGGTATTTGGAACTGTTCATAATTCCCTCCACCTTGACTAATGCCCTAGTTCCAGCTGAAGAAAAGCAACCGCAAAGCAAGATACTGCCACCACCATGCTTCATTGTGGGGATGGTGTTCTTTTGGTGATATGAAGTGTTGTTTTTGTAGTAAATGTACCTTTTGGAATTGTGGACAAAAAGTTCAACCTTGGTCTCATCAGACCACAACACATTTTCCTACATGCTTTTGGGAGACTTGATGTATTGTTTTGCAAATTTTGTCCAGGCCTGGATGTTTTTCTGTATAAGAAAAGGCTTCAGTCTTGCAACCCTACCCCATAGCCCAGACATATGGAGAATACTGGAGATTGTTGTCACATGTAGTACACAACCAATACTTGCCAGAAATTCCTGCAGCTCCTTCAGTGTTGCTGTAGGTCTCTTGGCAGCCTACCTGACCAGTTTTCATCTTGTCTTTTCATCAGTTTTGGATGCACATCCAGTTCTTTGCAACATCACTGTTGTCCCATATTTTCTCCACTTTTTGATGACTGTCTTCACTGTGTTCCATGGTATATCCAATGCTGTCGACATTTTTTGTACCCTTCTCCTGACTGATACCTTTCAACAATGAGATCCCTTTGATGTTTTGTAAGCTCTCTGTGAACCATGGCTTTTGCTGTAGCAGGCAGTTGAGTAAATTGTCAGGAAAATCCTACTAGGACAGCTGAATTTTATTTGGGGTTAATCAGAGTCTCTTTAATTGATGGCAGGTGTGCACTCAAGAAGACTGAATGTTTTAATTAAATCAAAAGATGTTTCAACAAAGTATTAGTTTAAGGGTGTGCACACTTATGCAACCAGCTTATTGTACGTTTTTTATTTTTTATATTTTCCCCCTAACATATTTGTTTTTCAATTGAATTGTACAGGTTATAGGTCACATTAAAGGTGGGTAAAGTTTTGAAATGATGCATCGTATTCTTATTTTTTTATATCACAAAAACTTGGCATTTTAACAGGGGTATGTAAACTTTTTATATCCACAGTATATGGGTTATATTCTGCCAGCTTTAAAAGCTTCAGGGCACATTCCATGTGCCCAAACTAGCTGAGCTGACTAAATGAGAAGATGAAACCTTTCAAAGCTTTTCTGTGTTTACTCTCCTCTGAGACTTTTGAGGATCGAAGATTGGCTTGTGCTTTCCTTTGCTGGGCAGATAAGTTTCATTTGGGGAAAAACTTCCATTTTCTTGATTTTTTTATGTTTTTCTACTTTCCTCTTCAGGAACATTATTTTAAAGCTAGAGTGTTGGGTTTTAACTGACTGTCCTGAGATTATGACATATTTTTAAATGGAGCACTCATTTTTCTTCTGTCAGTTCAAAACTAGAGTAAAGTATCTGAAATTTTTTTTTCTGTGGATAAAGTGTGTTTATTTTTCTTTTGTGGGGCTGGCATAGTATTTTAAAATTATTTTTTTTTCTTTCAAAAAGCAACTTTTGTGGACTGGAAGTGTTTACAAGCAACTGCTGATAGTCTTCCATGGGAAAGAGCCATCAGTTTCAGTTTAACCATGGAACAGACCACTGATCCCATGGTTGGTCCTTTTTCCAACCACAAAAAGAAAATATAAGCAAATAGCCTTTGCCACCACAACAGGCTAGCAATTTTCTTTAGCTGCAGGTAGGTGACCCTTCTGTGGCTATTTGTTATACTTCAGAGCACTCTTTTTTTTACCTCAGATCCCTGTGGTGTAGCACCTGTAGCCATTATGGACTGGGGTTATCCATGTCCTCTCCAGCTGTTGGGGTCCCCTCCGTGGACATGGAAGAGCCACTGTTGTTGGTCCTGGGAGGGGGAACAGAAACATTTTCTCTGTTATGTGAGAATACTGTGACCATCCCTGGGGAAACAGCTGCTGCCATTAATAAGACACTTGGTACGATTTTTCCTGTCAAAAAGAAACAGAAAACCAAGCATGTATCTACTCCTCATATGTATTTGGATAGGAATAATACTGGTCCTGGCTCAGAGTTTAATTTAGGCTATTCATCCTTCTTGTAAAACCATTTCTGATAAAAGAAAGAGGAATTCCTCTTTTTCTGAAGTGATTCAAGATTCTGAATCTGAACAGGAAAATGCAGGGAATGATTCATTTTTTTCCTTAGATTTCTGACTCATACTCAGAGGAGAGTTCATTTCTGATTCTCTCTCTGTGGGGTTCACTGTTTCTCTGAAACTATTGCTAGAATGTGACTGTTTTTTTCAGTGGGAGAACACTGAGATTTCTCAATCCCTCAGAAAATAGTATAAGTTGTTACAGAAGGATTTTTCCCAGAACTTGTAGCCATTTCTCCTTTTCTGCCTGCTTTAGAGGATGTGTGTGTTACTGCCTGCAATTTTCCTTATGGTCAGACTGCTGCCTTGAAAAAGGCAGATAGGATGTCTAAAGTTCCTCAGTCTTTTATAGTTTTATACACTATTCCCAAACCTGACCTACTAGCTATAGTTTTAGTTGATCACACTACTGCTAAGCAGTCAGTTAATTCCAATCTTACTCCTTTTGATAAAGATGGAAAAATTATTGATAGGTATGGGGAAAAGGTGCATACTTCTGCAACTCTGATTTTCAGAATTTTTCATTTTTGGCTCATATGTTAAAATTTGTTCTGACAAACTGTGAAAGTATGAAGAATATTTTATTTGTAATTTCTTCTTGTGAGGAAAATTTGCTTTAAATAATTTAGTTTGTTCCACTGCATAGGTTAGTACTGTTGGCAGTGTGTGTATGACTCCATTGATACTTCTTCCAGGGCTATTGTCACTGATATTGTTTTGAGGAGGTTTGCATGGCTGCATTCTCAGAACCTCCCAGATGATATTTTAAATGAGATTTTAAATTCTGCCTTGGATGAGACTTGTTGTTTGGCCCCTCTGCTGCAGAGGTGATCAAATAGTGTAATGAAAGGGGCAAGCTGACATAGGGAATCTTTAAGATTATTCAGCCCTCCTTTTCCAAACTGTCCAAACGATTTTCAATCTCCTCATCCAGTTTTGGCAAAAAACAGAATAAACAGTCTCAACAAAATTCGTAAACAGATGTTTCTGTAGAAATGGCAAGGGGTCCAAAAATAAGTCTCACGCTTCCCAAAACTAAGGGCAGTACAACAAGTCTGGATGAGCATTCACAAGACCTTGTAATCCCCTTCCACCCTAGACCATTTTTCTCCCAGAAAGTCTGAATCTCAAGTTTTCTCTCTGGCAACAGATTGTTCAGACAAATCAGTTCTGAAAATCCTTCATCAAAGTTAAAAATGGCAGTGGGAGGAAATTCCTCCTTTCCATGGTGTCATTCCTCTCCCTGAAGATCAGACTCTTTTGTTTCCACCTGTTTTTCATGACATGCTGTCGCAAGGAGGGATAGAAGAATCCTCCTTTCCATGTGAGGAAATGTTTTTATTCAAGGATATTCTTAGTGCCAAAGAAATAAAGAAAATGCTTGAAGACAAGTTCTGGATCTTATTTTCTAAACCTGTTTGTGATATTCTCCAAATTCAAAATGATGTCACTTCTCAGCCAGTTAGCTCTTCCTCTTACAAGTTTTTTGGTGACACTCTACTTAAAAGATGCTTGTCATCACATCTGCATTCATCCATACATCTGAGATTTCTTAAGGTTTTGTTTGTGTGGATCACATTGTCAGTTCTGTGCCATACCCTTTGGGCTATTCACTACACAGATGGGGTTCATAAGTGTCTAGCACCATATAGCCCATTGCAGGCTACAGTGTATCCACATTTTTTTCCAAATTTAAATGACTTGCTTGTCTTTGTAAAGTCTTTTTTAAAGTGTCAGGAATCACTATCTTGGGTGAGAGATCCATTAAACAAGCTTAGATTCCAAAAGAACATTCAACAGTCTTCCTTGACTCATTCACACAGGACTGTGTTCCTGAGATGTTAATTGGACAGCTCAGTTCAACTAGATCTTCTTTGACAGGAAAAAAATAGATCTTTATTTAGACATATTTCTAAGGTTTTCCATTCAGACTTCAGGCACTACAAGGGAAACCACAGGATTTTGGGTCTCATGGCATTGATGATTCTCATGATACCCATGGCAAGGCTCCACATGAGAAAGATATAGTGGAATCTGAAATCATTTTGGTCACAGAATCAACAACCTTTATGTTTTCAAATTCCAGTGCTGGGGTTGGTCAGCAACAGATATCCTTAAATCTAGGTCTCCCCTTCTCTCTTCCTGCTCCAAAGCAGTCTTTCACCACAGATGCTTTAGACTTTGCTTGGGCAGCAGTTTCAGAAGGAATAAAAGTGCAAGGGGTGTGGGACACCAAGGACAGATGGAAGCGCAAAAATATCAAGGGGATGTTTGCCCTGATCAAGGCGGTCAACTCTCTAAACTAACTTAAATCCCAGGAATTCTTCAAATGGTTACAGACAATACCACAGTCATGTAGTACATCAACAGGTAAGGAGGAACCAGGTTGGTCCCCCCTTTACAGGCTAGCCATGTTAGCTTGGGATATAGCTTCACAGCACAATATCACTCTACAGGCATTCTACATTCTGTCAGAGCAAAATTATGTGGCAGACAATTTATGCAGGACCAAGGCAGACCCTCACAAATGGAAAATAGATCATGGGATCTTCCAAGATTTGATCTTTCTGTTGGGAGTTCCTCAAACAGACCTCTTTGTCTCCTCTATAAACAATCAATTGGCAAGATTGTTTTCCAAGACTCCATGCAAGAAGGTCTTGTGTGCTTTTCTACCCTTTCCAGTAATATCCAGGGTACTTCTTACGATTCAGCAAGAATCTCCCAAGGTCATTGTGGTGACTTCCATCTGGCCAAGGCAACTGTAGTTCTTCGTTCTTTTGGAAATGGCCAGGGACAATTACCACATGCTTACTCACAGACCGGTTCTGCTAACACAAGAACAGGGGTGTTTGATACATCCTGACATCAATCATACTATTTAGCTGACTGCCAGGATGATAGAGTCTTGATACCTTTTGGGCACTTGTTTACTGAGGATGGGCAGGAAGTACTGAAGCATCAGGAAAGCTTGCTACTAGAAAATCATATATTTATAAAGAGAAAAGGTTTTCCATTTTGTGCCAGCAAGATAACCAGTATCCATTCAAAGCTAGTTATTCTCTTGTTGTACAATATTTGTGTGAGTAACTATTTTATGACCTTTCTTATTCTTCTATTAAGGTTAATTTATTTAATTTCACTGTTGGTTGTTAGAAAGACATAGGTTTAGACAGGCAAGCTCTAGCACCCCAAGGGGCCTAGACAGCTATAAATTTAGACAGACTGCAGAGAGGAAAAGGAATCACGACTACTGTCTGGCTTGTAGAACTTGTATGGTCAAACAACTTTGCTGCACTTTATTCTTCAGTTGTATAGTGCTGATGTGATTTTTGTCATAGAAGTTGATTTAAGTTCTCTGTGAATTCTGTTTTACTGATTTAGATTATTCTTTTCTGTTACAATATTTTATTCATTTGAAGCTGAATATAGATTCCTTAAATATGTATGCAATGATTTGCTAATGCACAAATATCTTGTACAGTGTAATAAATGCTATGCATATTTAAATGTAACAGCTGATAACACTGGTAATCTGTGTTCCTCATGAAAAAAGTTGGATGATTTGCTTACCATTGTTAGAAGTAAATGTAGACTTGATGCTGATTGTACTTATGCAACTGGCATGGCTTGGAGAACTATTGTTTCATATATTAATGACTGGTGGACTGATTAAATAATGTTAGGCATAGAACAAATAGAACACATTTAGGAAATGATGCATCTATTTTCTGCAAAGATCATTCAACCCGTATGAAACAAGACGATACCCATGACAAATCTGGAATCCTGGATGCAAGTATTCAGCAATCTGAGGATCCAATTTGTTTAGAAGGAAACAAAAAGAGAAAGAAAGGAAGAAGTTCACAACAAATAATAAGGAAGAAAAAAAAAACGATTAATGACTGTAAAGGAAAGAGAATACACAGTAAAAAGGATGCTGCTTTATTATGTAACACAGAGGTTACAGGGAATGATGATATTTTTATATCAGAAAACCTTCAGTCTACAGAAGAAGACATCATTTTTTCAATGGAGAAGGTAGACAAACGAGGCAAGGGGCAGGTGAAAAGGAAGAAATCAAAATTGAACATGGAAGGATTGAAGAACATTACTGTAAGAAAAAAGAAGAGAAAGATAGATGCTGACCACATGGCTCAAGCTATGGATTTATAATACTAGCTGGATGAGAATTTAATACACAATGAAAACAGTGGGATTAATAAGACTAATAGTGATGAAGATCTGTCCTTCATAACAACTGATAGAGCAGTTGTTACTGCATTAGAAGATGAAGATTCTTCAGAGCTGGCCAGCAAATATATTACTGTAATTGGAGATTCAATTATTAGAGGAACTGAAACTTATATTTGCAGAGATGATAATGAACATCAAATAGTGTTATGCTTGCCAGGAGCAAAAATAAAAGATGTAAGACAAGCATTGGAATGCCTTGATGTAAAGAAGTCTGGATTTGTTTTTATTCATGTTGGTACAAATGATGCCACCTGCAAGGATTGTCTGACTGTTTGTAGGGAACTGACAGTACTCTTAGATAATATGGCTTGTACTGGTGTTAGGATGTATTTTTCACAAATCACCTATAGGAAGGATAGTCAGGTCACTGTGAATGAAAAGATTTTTTGGGTAAATACCTACACGGAAAAAAATGTTCTGTTTTAAAAAATGGAAATATATAGAGCATCCAAGCCTAGTTTTGGGCACACGTGATCAGACTGGATGGTTTGCACTTGTCAAGGTCAGGGAAGAGAATTTTTGCAGCAGATATTTTGCAGTATTTGACAAACACTAGGCAGGATTTTTGCCATGTGAAATTTTAACAGTTCACAGATAGCAACATTTGATGCATCTCTGATGGTTGTTAATGCTAGGAACATTAATAATAAAGTTTTTTTATTGGAAAATTTGCTACATTCCCACAAGATTGATGTTATTGTCTGTGAAACATGGTTAAAGAACAATGACTGGATACCAGTTCTATCAGGGTATAAATGTTTTTACTGTAACAGACATTCTAACAAAAAAAAATCAGGTGGCGGTGTTATGATAAGTACTAAAGATAGCTCTGAGACCTGTGATTATTACACGTTCAGTGATAATACCAATACTACAGACTGAGTAACTGTGGCAATAAAGACAACCCTGGAACATATAAAAAATTTTTGGTGTATAGACCACCAAAGTCAAGTGCGGATTACCCAGAGGAATTCATACAGTTCTTGCCTGAAACACAGGATGGAAGAAGTATATTAACTGGGGACTTAAATTTACCAGAAACAGAGTAGAATAATATTGATTCAACAACGTTAGTAAGGAAATTATTCACAGCGTATATTCAGGAGCAATAATTATTTCAGATTGTAAAACATCCTACCAGGGAACAGAACATACTAGACATTGTTTGTGTTCCCAAAGAAATTGCTGTAACTTTCAAATCAAGTTTTACCACCTTTAATGTGCAGTGATCATAGGGTTATAAAGATTAATTTGTTGCTAGATAATTCTGTCAAACTGAAATCTAAGCCAATGCACAGAAGGTTAATTACAGATTATATGGAAGCAAAACAGTCACTATGTAAAACTAACTGGAGTGAGGTGTTCAGTGGAAAAACTGCAGAAGGAGTGTGGAAAGTTCTGAAAAAGAAATTATTTGAGTGCAAAGAATCAAAAAATGTTTAACATCAGGATCTAGGCATACAACATCAGAGGGATATACTTCCATAAGAACAAGATATCTGATTAAGGGGAGAGACAAAACAATATAAGAAATGGAAGAGAGGTCAAACTACAACTTTGAAAACTGAAATAAACAAGCTGGACATACAGATTAAGCATAGTGTGAGAAGATCAAGAAAATTTTGAAGAAAATATATATAAAGATATTGAGCATAATACTAAACCTTTTTATAGATACCTAAGATGTGGAAGGTGTAAAGACACACAAATTGATAAATTGTGTGCAGATTCTAAAATTTATTCTCAGACACAATAGATTATAGATATATTTACAAAATTTTATGCAAAACAGTTTGACTCCACAAAAGGGGTGATAAGTTGTCCAAGTGACATCCAGGTAACTCCACATAATAGAATCAAATTAGATTATATTGAAAAAGAACTGTGCAAACTGGATTCAAACAAAGCACAGGGAGGAGACGGAATTAGTAACAATGACCTGAGAACACTTCAGCAAGAACTTACAGTACCATTATAGCTATTATTCACTAAGTCATATAAATATGGGAAATTCCTCAAGATTGGAGACATGCCCTTGTTAAGCCTGTCTTTAAGGGAAAGGGGAATAGGACAAACCCAGAGTCATATAGACCCATAAGTCTAGTTTCATGTTGTAGAAAAATAATGGTGAAGGTAATATTGGATAGGTTATTGTCAGAAATGGATAGGTTGGGACTTGAAACCATATATCAGCATGCATATGTTGAAAACAGATCTATTGCCACCTGTAACATGATGTTCTATAACAATATAATAACAGCTATGATTGAAAAAATGTGCTGTGATGTAATTTATATAGATTTAACTTAAGCATTTCACAGGGTCAGACACAAAACAGGTCATACACAAAACACTGATCAATAAATTAGTACAACTAGGTATTGATGTACTCTTGATAAGATGGATAGCTGAATGGCTTACAAATAGGACATGGCAAGTATCATACAGCAACTGAACAGGTGAAATCCTTGGATACAGTCAGTGCCCCACAAGGCTCTGTCCTAGGCCCTTACTTGTTTAGATTGTATATTTCAGACCTAACTTTTTCATCTGAGGTGTTCTACAGTCTATATGCAGATGACCTGAAATTGGGTAAACTGATTACATGTATTACAGATAAGGCATGTCTGCAAAATAACTTGACTAAATTGACCATTTGGGCACAGGGAAATAATATGCTGATAAATACATCAAAAATTAAGCATATGAGATTTGGGAGACATAAACTGAAAGGTGAATATTTAATACAGCACACATTGATTGAAACTGTAGACTCATTTAAGGACCAGGGTCTATAGGTAGATTCAGCTATGAATTTTTCTAATCATGTCAACCAACTGGTTAATGATAGTTATAGAACTATAGGCTGTATAAAAAGGTTTATAAAGTCTAGGAAATCTAAAATGATGAAGTCATTGTTTGTAAGTTACATTAGACCTAAACTTGAGGATGGAATAACAATATGGAAACCCTATAAGAAAAGAAGCATGAGTAAACTGGAAATAATACAACGGAAATATACCAAGGGCATCTATGGATGTGAACATTTAAGTTATTATGAGAGACTAAAATATCTGAACTTGTACAGTGTCTCTTGCAGATATCTAAGAGGAGATCTTATTCAGGTGTATAGGGCATTTAGACACAACTACATCTAGGAATGTTTGGGGCTATAAAAGTACTAGAGAATCATCAGACAACCTGTGTAGAATATGCTAGAGGAATGAGAAGTGTAGTAGCCGATGCATGGAACAGACTACCAAATTACATTAAAGCAAGTACTTGTTTAGATATTTTTAAGAACAGCCTGAACACATTATGGGAACAAGTGCTTGGTATATTGGCTAGCTAGAAGGGCATTAATGCCTGTGCTTGAAATATTTGTATGTATGTATGTGTGTATGTATTTATAGACCATTTTAATATGTCTGTTCATGGATTCCCCCTCTTTCAATGTAATTTCATGTCAAAATGTTTTTGAAAGGTGTTTTGCGTATGAGTTTTCCAAGAAAACTGTTGGCCCCTCCTTTGGATCATTATTTTCTGTTATAGAAACTAACACTTGCTCCATTTGAACCAGCTAATCTGGCTGACATGAGGTTCATAACATGGAAAACTGGTTTACTGATTGCTTTGACCTCTGCAAGACAGGTATCTGAGCTGAAAGCTTTTTTGGTGAGCCAACCCTATCTCCTTTTCCATAGGGACAGGATTTCTTTGAGAACTATTCCTCATTTTATACCTAAAGGGCTATCCAAGTTTACTTTAAGCCAAATTATCCATATCCCCATTTTCTTTCCTGAACCAAAAAATGAGGGAGAAAGGACACTCCATACCTTGGAAATCCACAGACATCTCAGATACTATCTTGACAGAACTAAATCTTTCAGATCATAAGATAAATTGTTCATTTCTAGTGAAGGCAAGAAGAAGGGACAAACTGTGTCAAAGCAGACCCTTTCCAAATGGCTGTCTAAGGCTATTACCTTCTGCCATAATCACCATAACAAGAGTATTACAGACAGTGCCAAGGTCCACTCTACCAGGGCCTTGGATTCATTTATGGCTTTTTGGAAAGGGTTGGATTCTAGAATACTGCTACTTGGTCCTCTGTATATACTTTTACAGAGCACTATAAGCTTGATTCCTTCTCTAGGTCTAGGTCAGGCTTTACAACAACCATTATCCAGGTGATCCTGGACTCTATACCTTTCACCTCCCAAATGTCATTTAAGCCAAACTACTCATATTGTTAAGGCTACTGCAACAGTTATCAATTAGATGAACATAGGGCAGTTGTGTAAGTTGAACTTACCATAACAGTAGATGCTTGAATTATCACTGCTGCAGTAGCCACTCCCTCCCAAAATCCCCATTGTTTTCTTGGTGTGTTTTTTTATGCCAGGGTGTTGACACTTATTTTTTGTTGTTTTTAGCAATGTACTTTCAGGGATCAGCCTTCCACTTGCTGCTGGCTGGAAAGCTCTGAAGGACTTCTCATTTAATTTTGTCTTTTAGTCAGCTCAGCTCAGTGTGAGCTGCCTGATAGCTAGGGTGCATGGAAGGTGCCCTAATGCTTTGGAAACATTGGCAGGTTATAATCCGTATAGCTACTGCTACTGCAGCAGTGATCATTCAAACATTTACTGTTATGGTAAGTTCAACTTGCACAACTTTACTTTCTAACTGAGCCCAGGTGTTTAAGGGAGTTCCACTGGGTTCAGTGTTAGGACCCATATTATTTAATATTGTAATCTCTTTGATGCCAAGATCTACTTTAGTATGGTTGGCAAAATATGCTGATGATACTGAATTTGGATCTCTTGCAACTTCTCATGACATTGTTAAATTTAACACCATTACATTGTGGCTTGAAGAACATGGGCTTAGCATTAATAAGGATACATCTGGGGTCCTATATTTTGGGAAGCATTGTTCCTACAGCGAGATTAGGGTTTGCCAATTTTACAGTTAAGATTGAGTATACTGCTTTCCCCATAGCATAAGCCATCTCAGTCTTTATAGCTACATCTTATCCATAAAACATTAAGCATAATTCCATTTTTCCATTCTTGTTATGACATTGCTGCTTTTTGAACTAAATGTTGTACTGCATTCTTGCATCTGTAAATATGTATATACATTTGTTTTTAGTCTATCCTATTATCTGTAAACAGTGACGTGCCTAGCACATTTAACACCCAGAACAAATTTTTTTTAACACCCCACCACATAGATTTTTTTTCTAATGCCTCCTCCTCTATGAGAATTGTTTTTAGTAATAATCATGAAATGAAACAAAATAATGGCCAGTAAGGAGCAATCTTGGATCAATATCAAATCCCCAGAAGACACTGGCATCCTACAAGAAGGTTTGTCCCAAAGAAATAACTAGTGCCAGAATCATGGACTAAATCTAATTGTAAAAGATGCATTATCATCTCCTTTGGAAAGTTGAGTATGACATTGACAAATACCCCTAAGAGCTGATCTAGTAGTTTGGGATTTGGTAAATTATGTGGACAGTCAACCCCAAATTCTATTAGGAACAGATCGAGATAAGTAAAAATTAGGGACAGTCTGTAAAAACAGGAACAGTTTCAACTTGTTTTTTTTTCAAATACAGTACCCAGAGAGAGAGAGAGAGAGAGAGAGAGAGAGAGAGAGAAAGGATTGCAGCATATTTCGTGTAAATGCACACTAGTCACATAGTAGCAGACTATAAGCTAAGGAAACAATATTAGTAGCAGACTATAAGCTAAGGAGACAATATGACAGTATATTGCAAACCAAATATATTAGGGAAATACAAGAATATTCTGTAAAACTGGGGACAATTTCAAATGTATTTCATAGAATATTCCAATTTATTTCACACAAATGCACACTAGCTGTTAATGCGTGACTTTTAACTGAGTACCAGTTATTTCATCAACACAGCTAGCCACCCCTTCAAACAAAAAAAAAAGCATAAATATTAAAATTTATTTCGCACAAAAATGCACTAGCTAGCTTTTAAAACTAGATTTAATGTGAGCAAAAGAAGAGGATAAATCCCCATAGCACAGCTAGCCACCCCCACCCAAAGAAATGCCAATTTCACAGAAATGTACAATAGCCAGTCTTTAAAATAATATAAAAAGGAGAAAGCTGCTTCCCCCCAAGCATAAAAATTCAGATTTATTTACACAAATGCACCTTAAGGGTGGAAAGTAAACTGACCAAGTGAAAAGGAGACGTTACATTCATCCATAGCAGCACTGGCCAACCCTCACTCCCCAAAACAGGATAAAAGTTTTCCAATTTATTAACACAAATATTTACCTACAAGCCTTAATGACAAAATTTAAGCTGAGCAAGTGAAAGGGCAAGTTACTTTAATCCACAGCCCAGCTGGCTACCCCCTACCCCACCAAAATAAAAAGAGGGTAGAAGAATACAATGAAAAAAAAACCCCATAAATATCCAGTTTCAAAATATTTAAACAAATGCACACACACACACACACACACACACACACACACACACACACACACACACACACACACACACACACACACACACACACACACACACACGCACACACTAGCTAAACATTAAAATATTTAAACAAGTGCAACCCCCACACACACACACACTAACTTAGCCACCATACTGCCTCCCCCTCTCCAAAAATAAGAGAGAAAATCTGGTAAGAGTCACAGTAAATAAAAAAAAAAAAGAAAGAAAAACATTCTTACCTTCAGTCCGATAGTCCACAATGCCCTGGTTGATTCACTTGTTGTCATCAATCCAGTAAAAAATCAAACAAACAGAAAAAAAACTTTTCCAATGCAAAACTCACAGGCTGCTGTTGATTTTAAAAATAACTGCTATTTGTCCAGTCTTGTCTGTAGTTCCTTCTGAGTTTCCAGCAATCCTGTACCACTTTTTACGCATGGACATATGAACAAATGCATGAAGAAGAAACAAAGCATTTTCTTCAGGGTTGGATCACGGTCAAATGGGGCCTTAGACACACACACACACACACACACACACACACACACACACACACACACACACACACACACACACACACACACACACACACACACACACATGCACACACACACAGCATCCCCACCCCTCACACCCATTCCAGTGTTCCATTACTTGTCTATTTCTCACCGCTTACCATAAACACTATTCAAACCTTTCAGTGTGCATAGTATTTGCTTATTTACATAAAGCACAAAACTGAACTTAAACTGCTAAAGGTGTCCCAAATCAAAATGAAGAAGTGAAACTGGGGTCTCCTGGGTACACCACCATGGACACACAGGCTATTCAAATACTTAAAACATTTTAATTAAACAAATGGTAAAACAGAAGTAATATGAGTAAAACTTTCACAAGCAATAGCCTTTAGATATGATAAGCACTTTCAGCTATTAGCCTTCTTCAGGTTGTTTGTTTAATTAAAAAGTTTTAAGTATTTGAACAGCCTGTGTGACTGTGGTGGTGTACCCAGGAAGCTACAGTTTAGCTATTTGCTTCTTTACGTATACAACGATTACAGATATTTGGATTCAAGTTAAAACTTTTATTTCAAGTTTTATAGCACAAACACTGATAGACATTTGCTAAAAAAATACAGTGCAGTCTCACAATGAAAACAAACTTAGTATTAACAGTAAACTTCTCTGGCTTTGAAACTCAGATTCATTGAAATGGTATTAAAACCCACATTCAAAGAAAATGCATCTGGTCAGAAAGGCAGATAAAGTTTACCTTTAGCTGTTTTTAAATCATAGGCACCTTTGCACACATTTTTAGGATCATGCATACTTGAATGTGTACTTTGATTCATCTTTCTGATTATATTAAATTATATTCCTTGTATAATACAGCACCATTTGTTAGAGTATGTTTTACATTTGCAGTTCTGAACATTTTTCCAGTAAGCAATAAAACAAAATGCATGACCCAGTAATCACAAAACTGCTCATTTCAGAACATTTCGACCATAAAAGGCCAGTCAAACTTCTATCATTACAATCCACCAATATCAGTCAATATGCACAGTCTCTGGAGCAGTAAAAGAAATCTTAATAATTCCACATTAATAATCTGCAAGTAATAAAGAGGTTGCTGCTAGAAAACAGCTTTATACTTCAGTGTTTCATCTACAAATTATGTACCTGCTGCACTTGAAGAATAAATTGCCTATGTTACATTAAAACAGTGGTAAGCTGGTAATATTGCAATAGGGGTTGTATGGCTACCCGACAACATGTTCATAGTTACTAGGCATCTTATCCAAAGTTGGACACACTTAGGACTGCAGCACTCCCACAGTATCAGCAATCCATCTACATGCTGTTAGAATAAAACCCACAGTCTTCTACATCAAGAGCAAACACGTCACCTGTTGTACTATGACCATTGGCTAAGGAAAGAAGTTACACATTGAAAACAGACTTAGCATGAGCAGCAGTAAACTTCCCTTGAAGCTCACAATTTCTTGAAAATGCACTAAAACTTTGTTAGTTGGTGTAGAGGGTTCAGGCTCTTGTTTGCTGTAGTCAAGGTACAGGGTTTACGTCTGAAGAAATTAACTAACATGCCATTCCTAACTAGGGCATTACACATACCTTAGTAGTGGACAAACTACTTTAAACTAATTGTAGTCTGGAGTCAGAGGAGTAGCGATGAAACTGTATTTAAATTTTGAATGCTGAATAAGTAAGCCACAGGGTAGGGTACATGGAGGGATGCACATAAACAGAAAAAGAAGAATGCCCCTCCTTAAAGGATCTGGTGGTGGATTACATGCGGAGGATGCACCACCTTATTGTTTGCACCCGGTGCGCACTGCACTTTCTACCCCTGCATTAGTATGCCTCTATCTGTAAATATGTTTTGCTTATTTCTTATGTGATTCTATTCACCTGGGCTGTGCCTGCAAATGGTCCACTGAGATCAGTGCACTACCCCAGTAAACAAATATAACTAACTAAATAAATAAATGAACAAATCAAAAACTAAATAAACAATTACCGGGTCTATATCACCATATTGAATGGTGATAATGCTGAATGTTGAAAATATCGAAAGTTCACGAGAACGAACTTGCTATTGTGGGGGGCTGTGCCCCCCACACCCCCCCCGCTAACTATATATTCCAACTCCGAGGTCGCACTACAGTGAGGAAAGAGCAAATATCACAATCCTCACTGTACCACGACCCCAAAAACACAAGTTCGTTCTCGTGAACTTTTGATATTTTCGGCGTTCGGCATTATCACCATTTGATATGGTGATATAGGCCACAATTACCTTGGGATTATTGTATGCAATAATTTTAAATTTGTAACACAGACTCATATTATCAAAATTAAATCTATGAATGTGGTAGGGTTATTTTTTTAGAATTTTATTTCAAATGTTGCTTTTATAGAGTTATTTATAGTATAGGTATGTCCCATTATTGAATATAGTGCTTTGTTTTGTACATATAAAAGGGGAAAGTTATTTATTCTTGAAGCTATTCAAGGAAAGTATACAAAAAACTTAAAGTGGGTAAAAGCCTTACTTATGAATCTAGATTAGAGCAGTTTGGACTATATTCTATCAGCTATAGATACTTTTGTGGAAAGTTTTGCTTAGCATACAAGGCATTAAAAGATGAGGAATTTCATTTGTTATTTACTATTTATTTGCTGGGGTGAACATGTCCTACTTGAGGTAGAAGTTTTATAATTAGACTAGGTAAATGCAGGACGTCACAAAGGTCAACATTTTTAACACAATCAATGGATCATATGTGAACAAACGGGATCACTACATAATCTCGAAAGTTTGAAATACCAAATTTCAAACTTTCGAGACTATATAGCTGAAACCCATAATTACCGAAAAACCAGAAGCGTGAATTTCAAAATCCCGATCATCAGGAGTTTGACATTCGCGCTTCTGGTGTGGTGGTATGGTGGAAGGTCAGGTAAGTATCTATGTTTAAATGTGTTGATTAGGGTGTAGTGTGTAAGTGTGTGTTGTGAATGTGATGTGTGTGTGCAAGGGGAATGTAGGTGTGTGGTGGTGTTTCATGTGTTTGTGTAGGTAATGCGACCTTGGAGTTAGAATATTTAAGTAGGGGGGTGTGTGGGAGGCACAACCCCCCACATGGGGGTGTGCAGGGGGGCTTGGCCCCTGCTTGTCTGTAGTTTAGGTTTGTGTGTTTGTGTTCTGGGGGACGGTGTGTGCATGTGTATGTGTGTGGTGTATGTTGAGTGTAGTTTTTGGTAGTTTGAATTTCGCGGTATTGATGTTTCAGTATTTTAGTGTTTTAGGTATTTGGTCTCGGGATTTTGGGCGTCGGTAGTTTGGGTTTTCAAAGATTTAGTAGTGGTTCCAAACAAGCACCTTTACATTTGCTTCAGAGTGTTACTCTGCAAATATTTAAAAAACATCTTGACATTTGGATGGGTTTATAGGTGTTTACTATGCTAATGACCTCAAGATCCTTTTTAAGCCATACAGTACATCATAATAAGACATTGGTAACTGCCAAACCCTGGATCCCATCCAGTTCAGGTTTGTGAAAGGCAGATCATGCCTCCTAAACCTGATCGACTTCTTTGAGGCAGTCACCAAAGCCGTAGATGAGGGTAAGGTGGTTCACACAGCCTATCTTGACCTCGCCAAGCTTTCAACACCATCCCCCATTCTGGAATTATAGCTAAACTCACTAAACTAGGTATAAATCCCTACGTCACAAGATGGGTTGCCAAATGGCTCACTGACAGAACCCACACTGTAAAAGTTGCAGACTCCAAATCTGACCTCAAAGCAGTGACAAGTGGAGTACCACAGGGTTCCATCCTGGGACCTCTCCTGTTTGGTATCTACTTCTCTGAAGTACAGGCTAACACAGAAGGCCTCTGGCTAATGAAGTTCACAGATGACTGCAAACTAGGAGCCATAGTCAAGTCCCCAAATGATGTGGACATCCTACAGAAGGGCCTTGCTGAGACAGATGCCTGGTGTCAGAACCATGGCCTCAAGCTCAATGTCTAAAAGTGCAGTGTCATCCCCTTTGGTAAAAACTCTGTACCCATGAACTACCACATAGGCAGCAATCTACTTAACACCAAATGTGTGATAAGAGACCTGGGGACAGTGGACAGTAGTCTCTCCTTTGATAGTCACATCACCACAGTAGTCAGGAAGTCCTTCTACGTGGCACACCTCATCATAAAAGGGTTCTCATCCAGGAAAAAAGAGGTCATTGTTCCCCTCTACTTGACACTCATTAGACCCATTATAGAGTACAATGCCCCTTTTGGAATGTACCTCACAAGATGTCTGCAGCAGCTGGAAAGGCCACAGAAGTACTTCACAAAGAGGATTACAGGCCTCAAACAAATGCCCTACACTGACCTCCTCAAAAAACTCCAGCTTTACTCCGTACCATTTCGGCTACTCCGAGGTGATCTCTGCCTAACATATAAAGCTATGTCAAATCCAGAGCTGTTGGACATGCTACACCTAAAGAAATCCCAATCTCTCCGAGCAACATGCTCTAGGGACCTAAACCTTGTCACCACAATAAACAGGACATGCTGGAGGGGTATATTCCTGTCCCAGAGACTTCCCATACTCTGGAACAGGCTACCCATCTATGTCAAGCAAAGTTCTTCATTAGCACTCTTCAAGAAAATTCTTGATGAGTGGATGGGAAATAGGAAATACACCCCGGGGATCACTTCTGTGTCTCTGCTCAACAGTGGCACAGGAAAATAACTTTCTTGGGTGGCGTAAGCCAGAGAACCTTGTTGGCTAGACTTACATAGGCCCTTGGGCCGATAGCCTAGTACCTACCTATGAACCTATGAAGCTATAAATGTCTGACAAGTTCTGGTTCCCCTGATAAGTGTAAGCAGGGTCTTAGGAGGTGAAACATTTACAAGCAGGGCTCTTGGAGATGAACCATTTACAGTCTGCCTGTGTATTAGAGACACAGGTGTCAAACCATGGATGAATTTCCTGTTCCCCATCCAATTGTCCAAGTTACACTTGAACTGGGTTAGGGAGTTATGGCTGGGAGCCTTTTTCAGAGAAACGGTAGACTCTGGGATACATACCTGTCTCTCCAGTAGGTCCTATTTATATCACAGGCATGGTTTAAGTCTTTAGAATGGGAAAGTGTGGTGCTGTTTGTTTTGTGGATTTGCAAGAGGTCCATCAGAGTGGTGTCTGATAATGTCTTGTATTCCAGGCATAGATCTCTCTCAACAACCTTTGACCAAGGCTTTATAAAGGATATGACCTTCAGGTGGTCTGCACAGGACATGTTACTTATGCTCTGTATCCTTTTAGTGAGTAACTTCTGAGGACATTCCAATTGTTGGATATTCCTGATTAGGTACATACCGAAGGGGGCATTCTATTAAATGATAGGTCTGATAAATGCTGAATACAGTGGAAAAATGACTTCCTTGGGACCTAGATTCCATTCTTTTGTTTATAAGTTGCACAACATAGAATGATTTCCTCACTACTGTAGATGAGTGATGGTCAAAGGCGAGATTACTGTCAATGTGTGTCCCCAAGTCCCTGATGACTGTGTCAGCTCTTAGGGGTGTGTTGTCAATATGATAGTTACCATGGTGAATGACTTCCTGAAGGATACTATTATACATTTCTTGGCATATAGTTTTAGTCCATGGCTCTGACACCAGTTGTTTGTCTGTGTCATCCCTTCCTGGAGAAAATGTTTGTGTCAGTGTGAGATTCAATGACATCTCCTAATTTGTAATCATCTGCAAATTTAGTCAGCCAGAGGTCATTGACATTGGCCTTGATGTCAGAGGAAGTAAATGCCAAAAAGGAGCATTCCCATAATTGATCCCTGAGGGTATCCACTTGTGGCTGGCCTCTTTGTAGAGGTGGACTCCCAAATTCTATCTTCTTGGTCCTGTCTGTGAGCCAGCTAGCTATCCACTGGGTAACATAAGGGTTTATACCAAACCTCTTGAGTTTGTCAATGATGCCCAAGTGTGATATTGTGTCATATGCCTTGGCCAAGTCAGGGTAGGCAGTGTGAACTGTTTTGCCCTCATCCATTGCTTTGGAGACCTTTGCAAAGACATCCACCAGGTTGGGTAGGGATAACCTGACCTTGATGAAACCAAATTGGGTTGGGTCCAGTGTCTGGAGGTTTCCCATGTCATTACTTATCATGTCTATGATAATTATTTTCATAGCTTTTCACATGAGACAAGTATGACTTATGTGTCTGTAGTTTCCCTGGTCTGTAACTGACTCACCTTTGTGTAGAGGGATGACTGTTGCTGTTCTCCATTCTTGAGGCATGAAGCCTATTGGGAGGCTACAGTTAAATAACAATTCCAGAAGGCCTGCTAGGCCATGTTTCATGTTATTTAGAAGATATCCTGGGATATTGTCTGAGTCCATTGATGCAGTGTTCTTGGCCTTAGAGAGACCATTAAGGAGCTGTTCTTAGTGAAAGCAGGGGGAGTTATATTTGATTGGAGTTATATTTGATGGTATTTTCTGATGGAAGGTTGAGAGGGAGAGAGGGGTATAGTTGCACCTGAATTTGTTGGCCAGTAGGTTTGCTGTATCTTTTGGCTCACTATAGGTGGTGCCATTTACACTGAGCTCTGCACAAAAATGTGCATTGCCTTTGAGGTTGCAGACATAGCTAAACAGTGCCTTGTGGTTGTCCTTGGCCTGGGAGGCCCAATTGACCTCAAATTTGGCTTTGGTAGACTTTATTTGTCCTCTGAGTTGTTTGTTTAGTTTGATAAGAGTGCTTTTATCCTGCTGGGTGCTGCACCTCGTATTTTTTTTTCAGTTGATGTTGTGATTCCACTAGGGTGGCTAGTTTTTTGAGTTAGTTTGTACTTCTTCCTGGTGGGTACAACTGCCTCCATGCAACTATTAACATGCGTGGCTTTCTGTGAACAGTTCTGCTTAGGCAGCAGTGTTCTCAGGGTTTATGGGGGCTTGAAATTTTGACAGGTTATCACTTAATAGCAGGAAGTTGGAGTATTTCCTGAATATTACAGGGTTAGCTGTGGTTCCAGGTTTTATTTATACTTCAAAGGAGACCCATTTAGTGGTCTGGCTTTACCAGAAAAAAAGGAAGCCAATCTGGTGATTCCCTGTCATAAACAAGCTTTACAACAAAAGGAAGAAATTGTTGCAGAAAAGAGGAAAATCCCAGGATGCAAAAAATTCCCTTACCAGCCTCAGTAAGAAGCTGAGATCCCTCATAAAATCATCCAAAGCTAGTTACAAAAATAAAATTGCCAAAGATTCCAAAGACAACCACAAGGCATTCTATAGCTATGTCAAGAATCTAAATGGAAGCTCAGATCTGCTCTGAGCTACAACAGAATGGCATTAAATATACTGATCCCAAGGATATTGCCAATATCCTGGCAGATCGATTCAGTGCCAACCCCCCCCCACTCACCCCCTAAAGGGCCCATCTCAATACCGAAAGATTGTCAAATTCTGGTAATAACAGCCACACAGGTAAAAGATGCACTCTCCAAAGCTAAGAATACAGCATTCATGGGACCAGACAACATCCCGGGCTGTGTACTACATGAACTACAAAATGAACTGGCACCTCATCTAAGTGTCATGTTTAATCATAGCCTCAACTTAGGCTTCGTGCCTACTGTGTGGCGCACAGCTACAGTTATCCCACTCCAGAAGGGGGGATCCAGCTTAGATCCTGGGAACTACTGCCCCATCAATCTGACAAGCCTGATCTGCAAGGCCATGGAATGTATTATCATGGAACTTATAAACAAAGACATTGGTAACTTTCAAACACTGGACCCCACCCAGTTTGGGTTCATGAAGGGCTGATCTTGTCTCCTGAACCTGACTGTCTTTTTTGAATCAGTCTCCAGAGCTATCAACGAGGGTAAAGTGGTCCACACAGCCTCTATGGACCTCGCCAAAGCCTTCGACCACATCCCCCATTCTGGAATCATAGATAAACTTACTAAGCCGGACATTAATTACTATGTCACTCAATGGGTTGCCAACTGGCTTACTGACAGAATCCACACTGTAAAAGTAGCCAACTCCAAATCCAGATCCAGACAAGTGACAAGTGGAATACCTCAGGGTTCAGTCCTGAGACCGCTCTTGTTTGGCATCTGAAGTACAGGCCAACACTAAGGGACTCTGGCTAACAAAGTTCGCAGATGATTGCAAACTGGGAGCCATTATTGAATCCCCAAATGATGTGGATATTCTACAAAAGGGCCTTACAGAAACAAATGCTTGGTGCCAGATCCATGGGCTCAAGCTAAATGCCAAGAAATGTATAATTATCCCCTTTTGGGAAAAAACATGTAACTATGAATTACCACATAGGTGGCAGTACACTAAACACCAAAAGTGTGATAAGATACTTAGGGACAAAGGTGGACAGTGGTCTCACCTTCGATAACCACATCGCCACAACAGTCCGGAAATCCTTCTATGTTGCACACCTCATCACTAAGGGCTTTTCATCCAGAAAAAAAGGAGATTATTGTCCCACTGTACTCACCCCTCATTAAACCTATCATAGAATACAATGTTCCATTTGGTATATACCTCTCAAGACATCTGCAACAACTGGAAAGGCCGCAGAAATAACTCAATAAAAGAATCACAGGCATAAAGCAGATGCCCTATGCCAACCATCTAAAGAAAACTCCAGCTATACTCTGTCACATATCATCTACTCAGAGGCAATCTCTGCTTAACATACAAGGCCATTACAAACCCAGAGCTGCTGGACATGCTACACTTAAAGAAATCCCAATCCCTCAGAGCCACATGCTCCAGGGATCTAAACCTTGTCATCACAATGAACAAAACATGCAGTAGGGATAGATAACTGACCCAGAGACTCTCCAGACTCTGCAATAAACTGCCCATACATGTCAAGCAGAGCACCTCTTTGGCACTTTTCAAAAGGAACCTTGATGATTGGATGGGAGATGGAAAATTCACCTCGGGGATCATGTCAGTCACCCTGCTAGACAGGGGTCCAGGGAAGTAAATACTGTGGGAAGAAATAGCCAGGGAATTGTTATGGCTAGGCTTGTATAGACCCTAGGGCTGATAGCCTAGTACCAGCCTATGAACCTATGAGAAGACATTACACTAGGGGGTGTACAGCACTCTCCCATATTAGTGAGGACCAAGTCCAGTATGGTTACACCCCTAGTTCATATATTCACAATCTGGTCAAGGGGTTTGTGTTTACAAAATCCAGAAATCTCTGTGTCTCTACATTTATTGTCATATATGACTCCCATTTAATAGCAAAGTAAGTAAAGTTGCCCATGCATATGGTATTGGGTTAAATGAGTGTTTCCCATAAGTTTAAATACATGTTGTGGGTTTCCTGGGTCATAGGGGGGACCTATAGCTTACAAGGAGTGGTACTGGATTTTGCCTATGGTGATTTGAACATGGAGAAGCTCAAGTCCACTGTCCTGTTTGACCAGCCTTGAGGTTTATTTATTTTTGTTGTAAATTGAGACATCAGCACCTTTAGACCCTGTCTGTGTAGTAGCTGGTCTAAATGTGTGGAAGGCATTATAACCCTGCACTGTCAGTATGCTCTTTGTGGCTTTAAACCATGTATCGGTGACTGCACAGATGTCAGCATCCTCTAGGGTGAACAGAGCTTCTAGGGGGTTGAGTTTTTTGTTTAGACTGCTAGCATTGAGCAGTAACACCTTTAGATTTTCTTGGTTTTGATTTGCTATGTTGGAAGTACCTTCAGTTTGGCATTGCCTAAAAAGGCACTATGGGGGAGGAGAATGTTTTAGTTAATATTCAAAACCCTAGAGGAGAGAGGTGTAGACCATCCCTGGCAAAGCAGCGTTGTCTGTTGACCATCTCCTTCCATGCTGACAAATATTGCATCCCCTTAGAATAACACCAAAAACTAAGCCAATTATTAAATTCAGTCATCTTTCATTCATATTGTGGCATCATCCTTGGAGAAGGTAAAATGCTGCTCAATGCCAGGCTCATACCAGCCTGGGACACATATACCGAGAGCTCCATGATGTCTTTTTTCATATAGTCTAGGGAGGTGGCTCTCAGGTCATTTACATCCACATGGAGTATGACTGAGTCATACTGGTACTTGTGGGCCAATGACCTGAGTGCATGCACAATGTGGCAGATACTGGACCCTGATAAGCAACTGACCATGACTTTCTCTTTTCTCAGCCTGATGAGAGGGACATCAGTGTGTCTCACAATGGAATCTCTAGTGATTAGAATGCTGGAATGTGTGGTGACTTGCATTATGAGGTTCTACTGTTTATTCTCTTAATATGAATTCTACATTTTAATTTGGCCCTGTCCCTAATGCAATTATTTCAGCAATAAACTACATGTAAGTTGAAGCTCAGAGAGGTTTCCACATTTTTGAGGAACTGACAGATTTAGTTGTACACTAATTTTTCTAGGATTATTCTCAGTAATGGGAGAAATGAAAGTGGACTAATATGTGAAATGTGGAGCCTGGAAATGTGGTATGAGGGACTGCTAGACAACTGCTGATTTTCTGATTTCAGGGTATGTGCTTTATTTGCCAAAAGGATAAAAATGTGACAGAATGGTTTTAGTGTACAGTGCTTGCAAATTTTAGCAAATTATATGGAGAGCTCATAAAATATGGGAATCCATGACTTAAGAATTGATTTCTTCAATTTGGTAATGTTTTAGAAGCTAGCCTTTAAAAGAAAAAAGCAGGAAAGAAATATTTGGCATGAATTTAGTTGGATATAGCTGGTTATTAGAGGGAAGTGTGATGGTGAGTGGAGAATTCAGAGTGAAAGTCTACATGTGAAGCTGATCCATTCATGGCATATACTGTGCTTGTGTGTGAGGACATTAATCCGCTCTTTGTCAAATATTAACTGGATGAACTTTCAACTCACTGATTTAAATTTACTGATGTTGAACTTGTCGCTTGATGTTTCTCCACAGAAAATATATTTGTGCACCAGCAGTGATTTCTTTCTCTTTTCTTCCTGCTTTTGTGACCATATAATTAATAGATTTAAATGAAGATGTATTGGGCAAAGTGCCCTCCACACTGCAGATGAAAGAAAGGGCCAGCCCCCTTGCAAGAAAAGTCTTAATGTATAAGGTTTCAACTAGATGAAGTTACACTAATTTTTTCACCCAGTGGAGCCTTTATGTATTTAAAACATAGGGAAAGCAGATGAGGGAGAGATTTTTTGGAGAACTACCCATATTTATTTATTTATTTATGTATTAATGTACCACTGTTTCATCATCTTCTTTCGGCTGTTCCCGTTAGGGATCACCACAGCGGATCATCTGTTTCCATTTCTTCCTGTCCTCTGCATCTTGCTCTCTCACACCAACCACCTGCATGTCCTCTCTCACTACATCCATAAACCTTATCTTAGGCCTTCCTCTTTTCCTGTTACCTGGTAGCTTCATCCTTAGCATCTTTTTCCCAATATACTCAGCATCACTCCTCAGCACATGTCCAAACCAACGTAATCTCACCTCTTTGGCTTTGTCTCTAAACCTTCCAACCTGGGCTGACCCTCTAATATACTTATTCCTAATCCTGTCTGCCCTCGTCATACCCAGTGCAAATCTTAACATCTTCAACTCTGCCACGTCAAGCTCTGACTCCTGCCTTTTTGTCAATGCCACTGTCTCCAACCCATATAACATAGCTGGTCTCACTTCCCTCTTGTAGACCTTCCCTTTCACTCTTACTGGTACTCATCTGCCACAAATCACTCCTGACACTCTTCTCCACCCACTCCATCCTGCCTGTACTCTCTTATTCACCTCTCTTCCACAGTCACCATTACTCTGAACTACTGATCCCAAGTATTTAAACTCATCCACCTTTGCCACCTCTATTCCTTGCATCCTCACCATTCCTCTATCCTCCCTCTCATTCACACACATATATTCTGTCTTAGTCCTATGTACCACTGTTTATTTATTTATTTTTTTATTTATTTACATGTGTTATTAGAGATAGACCAACCAAAGTCGGCAACCCCTTTTCATTGGAAGCACTTGGAGAAAAGATCCACATCAATTTAGATATTGGTAATGCATGCAATTAACATCTGACTTCTTTTCAGCATTTATAGAGTTTTTTTACATAGAAATGTATCTTTGTTTCAATAATAAGTTGCTTTCAGTCTTTTTGTTACTTGTTTGGTTGGATCTCTGAGAAAGATAGATTTGTTGGCAGATTATTGGGGAGGGGCTAGTTTTCTAAAGAACAAAACTGTAAGGTTTAAGGATTTAAGGAGAGTCTTATTTTCAGTAGGCATATATTCTTTATTTACTCTGTGCAAGCATGGACATGATTGGGAAGTATTGATTCTGTATATTATTTAATGAAGAAGAGAGAAGCTTGTAGGGGTAGTATCTAAGATACTTTATTAGTATATATGCTGTGACTGTATTATGCAAAGGGTGATTATGAGTTGGTTGATCTTTTCGTTAGAATGATATAAGAGAAGATGTTTGCCTGGGGTGAAACACATTTGTATAAAGGCTATGGCTGAATATTAAGAGGGGGATGAATATGGAGTATTTTAGTTGTAATTATCATAATGATAATGATTTTTAGTTGGACTGAGAACATTTTTGGAAGCATGATTCCTTTGATTCATACTTTTATGAACCCAGTTCTACCAAAATACTTTTTTCCACAAGGGAAACAATGGGGTTATTCATTAACACAAGAAGATCTGCAAGTACAGACAATGCTATACGATCTCATCTTCATATTCAACATGATCTGCAAAGCGATTTCCTGCCCCTCTTTAACTGCTCAATAGAAAAAGAAATATTATTTTACTCCACAGAACCTAAAACTATGCTCTTTGGAACCTCCACTAAAAGGCAAAAGAACCCCAACTCACTTCTTATTCTTGATCACCTTAATAATGCCATTGAGCAGGTTAAAACCTTCATGTAATTAGGGTCTGGCTAGATCCCTCAAAAAAGAACCCCAACTCACTTCTTATTCTTGATCACCTTAATAATGCCATTGAGCAGGTTAAAACCTTCATGTACTTAGGGGTCTGGCTAGATCCCTCACTTAACGCCCACCATCATCTTGAAAACACCTGGAAAAAGATAAATTCCCCATGTATTTGGGCCAGTCTAAATGGCAATGCTCAGATCTGCTCTGAGCTGCAACAGAATGGCATTAAATATACTGATCCCAAGGAAATTGCCAATATTCTGGCAGATCGATTCAGTGCCAACTTCACCCTCCTCTCACCCCCTAAATGGCCCATCTCAATACTGGAAGATTGCCAAATTCCGGTAATAATGGCCACATAGGTAAAAAACGCATTCTCCAAAGCTTAGAATACAGCATCCATGGGACCAGATGACATCCCGAGCTGTGTACTACATGAACTAAAAAATGAACTGGCACCTCACCTAAGTGTCATGTTTAATCACACCCTCACCTCAGGCTTCATGCCCACTGAATGGCGCACAGCTACAGTTATCCCACTCCACAAGGGGTGATCCACCTTGGATCCCGGGAACTACCACCCCATCAGTCTGATGAGCCAGATCTGCAAGGCCATGGAATGTATTATCATGGAACTTATAAACAAAGACATTGGCAACCTTAAAACACTGGACCCCACCCAGTTTGGGTTTGTGAAGGGCCGATCTTGTTTCCTGAACCTGATTGACTTCTTCAAATTAGTCTCCAGAGCCATGGACGAGGGTAAGGCAGTCCACACAGCCTATCTGGACCTCACCAAGGCCTTTGACACCATTCCCCACTCTGGAATCATAGATAAACTTACTAAGCTGGGCATTAATCCCTATGTCACTCGATGGGTTGCCAACTGGCTTACTGACAGAACCCACACTGTAAAAGTAGCTGACTCCAAATCCAGCTCCAGACAAGTGACAAGTGGAGTACCTCAGAGTTCAGTCCTGGGACCTCCTTTGTTTGGCATCTACTTCTCTGAAGTACAGGCCAACACTAAGGGACTCTGGCTAACAAAGTTTGCAGATGACTCCAAACTGGGAGCCATTATTGAATCCCCAAATGATGTGGATATTCTACAAAAGGGCCTTACAGAAACAGCTGCTTGGTGCCAGAGCCATGGGCTCAAACTCAATACCAAGAAATGTATAGTTATCCCCTTTGGGAAAAAACATGTACCCATGAATTACAATATAGGTGGCAGTACACTAAACACCAAAAGTGTGATAAGAGACTTAGGGACACAGGTGGACAGTGGTCTCACCTTCGATAACCACATCGCCACAACAGTCAGGAAATCCTTCTATGTGGCACACCTCATCACTAAGGGCTTTTCATCCAGAAAAAAGTAGGTCATTGTCCCACTGTACTCATCCCTCGTTAGACCCATTATAGAATACAACACTCCATTTGGTCTGTACCTCTCAAGACATCTGCAACAACTGGAAAGGCCACAGAAATACCTCACTAAAAGAATCACAGGCCTAAAGACGATGCCCTGTGCTGGCCACCTTAAAAAACTCCAGCTATACTCTGTCGCATATCGTCTACTCTGAGGCGATCTCTTCTTAACATACAAGGCCATGTCAAACCCAGAGCTGTTGGACATGATACACTTAAAGAAATCCCAATCCCTCAGAACCACATGCTCCAGGGATCTAAACCTTGTCATCACAATAAACAAAACATGCAGGAGGGATAGGTTCCTGACCCAGAGACTCTCCATACTCTGGAATAGACTGCCCATACATGTCAAGCAGAGCACTTCTTTGGCCTTCTTCAGAAGGAACCTTGATGACTGGATGGGAGAAAGGAAATTCACCCCAGGGATCACATCAGTTGCCTTGCTAGACAGGGGTCCAGGGAAGTTAAAAGTGTGGGAAGAAATAGCCAGGGAATAGTTATTGCTAGGCTTGTATAGGCCCTAGGACCGATAGCCTAGTACCAACCTATGAACCTATGAACCTATGAACAAAATCTCCTCTTTCCTCTGTGATCCAACAAGTAATGCTATACACAAAGGGATTTTTCTGGAACAGCTTGAATACTGCCTACCTCTTGTAGAATTTGCCTTCAAAAGAAACTCTATCACCATTTAAATAATCTACAACTCTGTCTGACACTTTCATATTTTTATAGGCTTCATAAGCTAACGATTCAAGAGCCTTTACAAGCATAGCCATTATTACCCAGATTTACCCAAATTTTGATAGCTAAAGCTAGGGGATGGGTTAGGTTTGTGCATATGCCTTGGGTATTTACAGACCACCCTTGTCCATAAGGGACACAGGTGTCACCCCAGGAGTGAATTTATGATTCCCCATCTATTGATCCAAATTGCATTTGATGACAATCAGGGAAGAGCTCTGCTTCATGTGAATATGTAGCCTGCTCCAGAGAAACAGAAGGGGTAATCTCTGCAACATGTCTGTCCCTCCAACATGTTTCGTTCACATCACAGACCAGGTTTAGATCTTTGGATTGGGTAATCCTTGAACAGTTTGTTTTGCAAATGTGTAACAGTTCCATCAGGACTGAATTTGAGAATGCACTGTAGGTTAGATCAGCACTTAATGGTTGGTATGAGACAAAGTAAATGGATAGGGATTTTAGGCAATCTGCAACCTCTGATGTCACTCCAGTTGTTGCAAATGTCTGGTCAGGTACATGCCGAAAGTTGCAATGTACTCAATTATTAGTCTGATGATGGCCGAGTATAGTGGCTGAGTGTAGCTTCATTACCCTTTTTCCAAGGTACGAATACCACTGTCTTATAGTAGTCAAAGCCAACCAGATGATGGTTTTCAGCAATGGGCCAACCTACTCCTTGTCTCCCAACTTTCCTGGCTCCTGAAAGAAAACTCCTGTCCTTCTCCTTTCTTCAGTTTACTTAGTCAGCCTCTTTCATATAATGTTACATCTCAGAGCCTCACATACAAGCACCTAAAACCAGACTGCAGTGCTCTAACCATTCCCTTTGTACACTTGGACACAAGCTCTGGCAGGATCTTCCTCAAACTCTATAGACCTCTCTAACTACTACTCCTTTTGGGTGCAACTTTGCATTTCCCGGTGCAAGCTGCTTATAATTGCTCTGCATCAGGTTCGATAACCTAGTCTCCATAATCTCCGACAGATACTGCCTATCATTCTCACTGTAGCTTCTCTCCTCTAAATCCTAACATGTCACTGCTCCAACTGACGTAAATATTGTACATAGTGGTTTCTGCTGAGTACCTTCTTAAACCATTTTTGTATTGTATATTAATGAGGGCATTTGTTTTAGTCTCTTTTATTGTATACATTATTTTTATTTTTTCTACTTGAAGTGTGTTCACATTCTGGGCTGCCACTGAAATTGTTCCAATGGGATCAATGCTCTACCCCAATTAACAAACTCTGTAAATAAATAAAATAGATAAATATAAATCTCACAGTGAACACATATGAATTCCTCACAGGGGTTATAGTAGTGTATTTTGCTAAATATCTGGCTTAATTGCGCTGATCTGAACCTTTAATGGGGCTGTTATTGCATAGTGGTACACAATAAATAAATAACTTGAATGTAAGGTGCAGGAATACTCATGTATAAGGACTGCCTCCAACCTATCTCTTCTCAGTAGTAACTGTCATTGCTTAGGTTCCCCTGCTAACTCCCTTAATTTGTATGGTAATATTGTCGTAATGTATAGTGTACCATTAATTTCCAGAGAAACTGGTACACCATTCTTTCCAAGTGCAGGAATTCTTATTCCCTATTATCACCCACCTACCCTAATGCATATGATGACACTTGCTGTCCATGTGACCCCTCCCCACCACTTCTAATGTGTATTATAATGCTTATTATCAGGATAATCACTCCCATTTCTACTAATGTTGAATATTTTGCTTTAAAATGAGGGGATCACTACCTTACATGCCACCTTCATGTTCTAATACTCATTATCTAGATGATCCTACTTTTTCCACAGTGCCGATGGTGCTACACTGAGTGTCACTAATGTCACTGTACAAGGCGGACTGCTTTAATATTATGTCACTTGTCAGCCACAGCAACACACACATTTACTTATAATCAGGAGCTGTCACTGCACTAGGCAGACTGCCACACACATTTACTTATAATCAGGAGCTGTCACTGCACTAGGCAGACTGCTGTAATATTATGTCATGTGTCAGCCACAGTGATATGCACACTTACTTACAATCAGGAGCTGTCACTGCACTAGGCAGACTGCTGCAATATTATGTAATGTGTCAGCTGCAGTGATATGCACACTTACTTAAAGTCACTCTACAAGGCAGACTGCTGTAATATTATGTCACTTGCCAGCTGCAGCAATACACACACTTACAAAATAGACTGCTGTAATATTGTGTCAGTGGCAGCCGCAATGACACACACATTTACTTACAATCAGGAGCTGTCACTGCACTAGGCAAACTGCTGTAATATTATGTCATGTGTCAGCCACAGTGATATGCACACTTACTTACAATCAGGAGCTGTCACTGCACTAGGCAGACTGCTGTAATATGTCACGTGTCAGCCACAGTGATATACACACTTACAATCAGGAGCTGTCACTGCACTAGGCAGATTGCTGTAATATTATGTAATGTGTCAGCGGCAGTGATATGCACACTTACTTACAATCAGGATCTGTCGCTGCACTAGGCAGACTGCTGTAATATTATGTCATGTGTCAGCCACAGTGATATGCACACTTACTTACAATCAGGAGCTGTCACTGCTCTTAGCAGACTGCTATAATATTATGTCATGTGTCAGCCACAGTGATATACACACTTACTTACAATCAGGAGCTGTCACTGCATTAGGCAGACTGCTGCAATATTATGTCACTTGTCAGCTGCAGTGATACGCACACTTACAAAATAGACTGCTGTAATATTGTGTCACTGTCAGCCGCACTGACACATTTACTTACAATCAGGAGCTGTCACTGCACTAGGCAGACTGCTGTAATATTATGTCACATGTCAGTCACAGTGATATGCGCACTTACTTAGGAGCCATCACAAGTATAGCATACTAGCATACTGGTTTACTGATTAGAATTTCATATGCACTCCACTATGCTATGTTTTATTTTAGAGAGGAGAGTGGGGTAAATCTTTCCAGAATAATTGATGTCACAAGATATTACTTTATGTGGACCATTAACGAATTGTAATATCCCACTGTTAATAATATTTCATATATGAAAGTAATATAAGGAAATTGTAAAGATTTCTTGTTTAGGATACATTTTTTATAAATCTCACCCAGAAACACACGTGATTTTCTGCCAAGGACTACATCCTTTACTCTCTTTAATGTTTCTGGTGCAACTTAATTCTACAAATAATTATCTCAGACCACCTCACTTAGAAGGCAATTAAAGGTACTTTGTTTTTTGATGTCAAAGTGAAAATGATTTTTCCTACAAAATGGTCCCATCAGTGCTTTCTTCATACAAGATATCAGCAATTGACAAATATCCTGTTTTTTTTCTTAGCTCACAGGTAAATGATACAAGCACACACACACACACACACACACACACACACACACACACACACACACACACACACACACACACACACACACACACACACACACACACACACGCACACACAAACTTTATAGCCAAGTGCCACTCACTTTGATTTTTTTTCACAGTACTTTACACTATTAGATAATACTTGAAAATGATTATGTTTTAATAAACATGCCATTAAAGCTTGACATAATCACAATGATGTTGAATACTTCAGTCTACTAATTTAGAATTTACATTTCTATTTTATACGCATGCAGCAATAATCAGTAGTAAAGATGAATTCTTTTATTTCTGGATGGCCCAGTTTATTTTTTCCACGTGATAGTCCTGCTTAAAGTGAAACCTGACTTTGACATCCTTTAATAGTTCATTATTTGTTCAGAATCATAAGCAATTTGTCCCTAGCTATAATGGTATCTAATGTGTTCCAGTGAATATGCTTTGCTTAAAGCAGTATAATACATGGTTTCTTATGTTTATACACATAACTTGTACAAGTTGGTTGCACAAGCTGGAGGGATAGATTCCTGTCCCAGATACTTCCCATACTCTGGAACATACTACCTATTTATGTCAAACAGAGCTCCTCATTAGCACTCTTCAAGAATAATTTTGATGATTGGATGGGAAATAGGAAATTCACCCCAGGGATCACTTCTGTGGCTCTGCTCAACAGGGGCACAGGAAAATAATTTTCATGGGTGGCGAAAGCCAGGGTACATTTTTGGCTAGGCTTATATAGGCCCTAGGGCCAATAGCCTAGTGCCTACCTATGAACCTATGAACAAAGTCAGCCTATAACATGGAGCCTTAAACATAAGACACATTATAGTTGTCTAACATACATCAGGCCTCCAAAACCATGAATGTACTATCAATAGGTACATGCTAACTACACTTAAATCCCACTACTTTCAGATTTCTCTATGTAAAGGCAGACTTGTAGCTGGAATAGAGCTTTGCTGTTTCTGATACACTATGGCAAAAACAGTAGTAGCAGTATGGAGGGACAATGCTTCCTTGAGAAGGGATCAGCCAGTATGTACTGAGGCACCTACACCCTGTCCCCATCCAGCTGCAGCTGGTCATAAGAAGAGGAGCAGTCATTCTTTGCCATGCTAGCTTCACTATGTAGGATTTTACTTTAAACTATTAACACGGATGCTTACTATGAGGATTATTCTAAAACACTGTGAAGCCCACCACAAAGTTAAATTCTAAGTCGTGTCTCTTTAAAGCAATGAATCAGTTGTGCGATAATCTAACTGGTCACCTGTTATATAACCACCACCTATATAAGTTCATAGGTTCATAGATCATTACTAGGATAATGACCACTAGGGCCCTTAGGGTTCCTATCACATAGTCAAACCTGTACAAGTTCAAACCCCATATGGTCGAGATCATTAGTTTGAACTTGTACAAGTTCGAGCATTTAAACAGAAATCTCCGTAAGGGGAGGTTTCCATTCATTTCAATGTGGTGTGATCTCGGAGTTGGTATATTTAAGTAGCGGGGTGTGTGTGGGGTACAGGGGGGTTTTCCCCCCCTGCTTACAACAGTTTATTTTGTTTTTTACTTTTTTTTTTATCACTAGTCGAAGTTTTGTAACTTCAAATGGAATGGTTCGAACAGTCCATGTTCAAACTTATAAAACTTCGACTATGTGTTATATGCTATAGGATTATAAGGGTAGCCACATACCCTATGCTGTTTGGGTCCTAAGATTCATGAGAATCTATACTGAGGGGTCATGTTAGTAGGGCGGTAACTATGCATGTGTAGGGGAAGTGTTAGTTAGAATAATACTTTTGTTATTGACAGCCTTTGTCCATAAGGCACTTGAGGTCTAGACTGGGGGTAAATTTATGGTTTTCCATCCAGTTGTCAAGGTTTCATTTGAATAGGGTCAGTGAAGAGCTGTGCTTTACATGGATTTTGTGTCTATTCCATAATGTGGAGATTCTTTGGTACACATATTTGTATCTTTAACATGTTCTGTTTATATTGCAAGCAAAGTTTAGATTTCTGAATCTAGTGTTTTTTGTGCTTTGTTTCACACATGTGCAACAGATCCACCAGGGCTAAATCTGAGGAAGCCCTGTAAGCCAAGCAATGGTCCCATCTCAGCAGCCTGTAGGAGACTGAATACATGGACAAAGCCTTTAGGCGATCACTGTAGGATAGAGTATTTATACCCTGAATTCCCTTGGTAAGCAATGCTCTCCCCTGGTGGTGAGTGTGATACCAGGGAAATACTGGCAGTCCAGATATCTGGAATTTTGTAAATAATTATATATCACTTGAAAATATTAATATGATTTATATTGAAATGTGACACCGCCAGCCCAGCTATTTGGAATTTTGTAAATAATCACATGTCATTTGTGAATAGTAATATGATTCATATGCTTGTCCTACAAATGTAAGAAAACTGTATGTTATGTACTGAACTTCAAGAATGTAACCACAGTGCACCCTATTGGAAAAGAACAGAAATGTGTTTAAACTATATACCTGTGCAAATATATGTTTTAATAGTACAAGTAGGAACATACAGAGTTAACTTGCAAAACCTCAAGAAAATAAGTGGAAATTGTTTTACGATTCTGTTTTCTCTGTTTCAACTCAGAGCAGATACAATGTCTAGAGTTAGAGGTTTTCCCTATTGTCTTGAAACAAATAATTACTAGGTTTCAGATATGAAAGTGTTTAACTGTTTTACAACTTCTAGTTCTAGGTGAACTTCTGAGAGATATGTACCTCTCACACAGAGATGCTAACATTTTGTTAAGTTTCTGGTAGCCTGGGAACTGAAGGCAGGTGGCAAAGAGTGATGTAATCCGAACTGACCCAGCAGTAATGTTTGATAGTAATTTAAGAAATCTCTCAGAGAGGGATTTTGGGCATTTTGTATTTGTCTTTGGACCTGGAAACATCCTGTCATCAGCACTTGCCTTGCTAATAGTAAGTAACTAGGGAGAAGTGATTTATTTTAGATATAGATAGGAATATAGTGAAGACCAGTTTAGATGTTTTCTGCATTTATTTGAGACTGTACTACAATGTTGTTTTAAAATATTTCCTGTGATTCTGAACTCTGTAGTCACTGTGCTGAGTTATTGAATATTGTCTTGTTCTTTTATTATTTATTATTAAATATAGTTAAACCTTTTAATTGTGTCTGGTTTGTATTGAGAAATTTAAGTTATTGGAGTACTTGCATATCTAGTTGGTGACACTGTATATGCTACTCCTAAATAGCCTTGGCCTTGGTCACACTTTGGATAATAGTAACATTACACAGTAAGATTGGACACCCTTTGGTAAGGGCCTTAAAAGTAATTGATAAGAGCTGGCTGTTGGCAGTGATAACTACCTTAAAGTCTGGGCAGAAGGGGCATAGCTAGTAAACCTGTGCCAGCTTTCCCCAGGAGTGTCTGTGGGTTTGTATATAAGTCAAATCTCAAAGTGCGTGTGTGTCAGCTACTTGGGCAGGGACACAAAGCACTGGTTGGACAGAGAGGGTGCTGGAGGTCTTAGCTGGGCCACTTGGCTGAGATCTTAACCCTATAGCTATGCCAGTGAGGAGTCTTATTGGGGATCTGGAGAAAGAGGGAGAAACCAGCCCCAGACTGTCTGTGATCTCTGTGTGCTCTTAAGGGAAATTGTACTTTACTGTGCACTTTATATCCTCCTAATGTGTACATCCCTCACTGGTGCTAATGGTGAGGAATGAGGCTCCTTGATTACTGGGCCAGTGCAGGAGTGTCACAGTGAGTACCAGTTCCAGTACATTTGATGCTCTGAGTGGAAAGTGCACTATCTTTTTCAGGGTGTTTGTGTTAATAAAGTCCAGGAAACATTGTGCCTATGAGACTGAGGCAGTGTAAGTTTCCCAGACAATAGAGGGGAAGTTAAAGTGTCTCATGACTAGCATGTTTGGTTGGATGGTGAGTACAACTAATAAGTTTAGTTAAGAGTCATGAGACTCTAGGAGCATAGATGGTGATCTCTAACTAGCAATGATATGGTGAGGGACCTTATCGATGGAGACTTGCACATGGATAAGCCTCATGGTATTATCCTGTTTAACCAACCTGGAGATACATTTGTTGCTAACATAGATTGAGACACCTCCACCTTCGGCCCCAGTCTGTGCTGATGTTGGTTTAAATGTTTGGGAGGCTATATAACCTTGCGTTGCTGGAGTACTTTCTACGATGTTAAACCAAGTCTCATTCACTGCACAGATGTCTACATTCTCTTGGCTGAGGAGGGCTTGAAGGGTGGGGAGTTTAGGTTCCTACTATTGAGTAGTAACACTTTAAAGTAGTTTGAAGGCTTTTTCACTATGTTGGTAGTTTTGTCATTTTGGCATTGCCTAGAAAAAGCTGTGAGGGGGGTGGATAGATTTTACTCAATATCCGAATACCTAGTGAGGACAGGTACAACCTACCCTTGGCAAAACAATGTGGTATGTTGTCCATGTCCTCCCATGCTCACAGATATTGGATCCCCCTGGAGTGATGTCACAAACTAAGTCAATGACTAAACTTAATCATTTTATGTTCATACTGTGGCATCATCCTTGGTGAAAGTAAAATGCTGCTCAGTGCAAGGTTTGTGCATGTATGTGGCACATATTCAGAGAGATCTATTGTGTCTCTTTTTGCATAGACCAGTGAGGTAGATCTTAGGTCATTTACATACAAATCATATTCATAACTGGTGTGCAGTGACTTGACTACATGCGTGATATTGTGGATCCTAGCTTCATATAGGCAACTATCTTTTCCTTGTCTAACCTGCTGAGTGGGGCATCTGTGTGTCACACCATGGAGTCCCCAATGATAAGAGAATTAGGAAAAATATATGCTTGCCTTATGGCCTTTACTGTTGTGGGGGACCATTGAGTATAGGCTTATGTGAGATGTTTTTACTGCTTCTGCTGTGTGTTTTAGTGATTGCTGAAGAGCAGTGTTGCCATTAGGAAGCTTTTTAGGTCTTTGAGATTTGAGAAGGTTTCTTTTAAATGCCTCAGTATAAGACAATCTATGTGTTTGCCGAGCGGTATGTGTGGGAGATGTAGTGTGGGTATTCTTAATAACCTCATTTGTAATCAACATTTTTACCTCCAAGGAAGCCGTGTGTTTACAATTTATGCAAGAGACAAGACACATGGGAAACAATGCTTTAAGGCTTATATTCCTATCTGATGGAAAAACAATGGATGGGTTCACAAGGCATGAACCATTCTATTCATTCTCCTGACAGATAATAAAACCAAAACTGCCGAACAAACCAAATAAAACGAAAACCACAAAGGAAGGTTTCTGCAGATAGCGATTATAGTAAATCCAATAGGTGAAAATAATCACGATGTAGCGATTTTTGATGTTAGCACTTTATTAATACACAAGAACTTTTGGGAGGCTTTGTATCCTTCCTTCATCAGACTAAACCACATATACTAGGGTAAATCTCGTTTAAATATACTCGTGATAACCCTATTAATGACCTTATAAATTAAGACCTTCCTATTTTTAAAAACACATTCATTTTAAGCCGTCATTAAAAAATATACATAGATTTTACATATGTTAATCAAATGTGTATTATATTAACAATCCATTTAATAGCATATTGATTACAACAAATAATATACTTAAATATATAAGAAAAAATGTATAAGAATGTATAAAATGTATAAAAAAGACAAATTATATATAAATGTATAGTGTGAGAGGGACTACTAGTCAGCTATTAGAAAAAGCCTATAATCCTATTATTAATTAAACTATCCTAATCCTACTAACACGAAAGTGCAAGGCAGGGCATATTGTATTGCCCAGTAAGGAGTGACTCCAAAACAACACATAAGATACATGTGTTAATTAAATGCTCCAACGCATATAAACGAGATGTATATATCTTCATAATGCACTATATGTTATATAAAAAATATGTAAGAAAGATGTATCCCCCCCCCCCCGAAAGTTCTTGTGTATTAATAAAGTGCTAACATCAAAAATCGCTACATCGTGATTATTTTCACCTATTAGATTTACTATAATCGCTATCTGCAGAAACCTTCCTTTGTGGTTTTCGTTTTATTCTCCTGACAGCTGCCTACAGGTTTCAGTACACAAAGGTACAGAGATGCTTCCAGTTCAGGTGCAAATATCAACACAATACCAAGGATAATATTAATCATTTATAAAATGTCCTGTTGACCCTTTTTAATTCTACAGTTTTGTCTTACAATGGTATTTGCACTATCATGAAAATGCTACATTCATGTAAATGCATTTGCATATGCATGTGAGTATATGTGTGTGTGTGTGTGTGTGTGTGTGTGTGTGTGTGTGTGTGTGTGTGTGTGTGTGTGTGTGTGTGTGTGTGTGTGTGTGTGTGTGTGTGTGTGTGTGTCTGTGTAACAAAGAAGGCAAAATCTGAAATAATCAATACAGAAGTATCCTTGTGTGCGAGTTTCTATCAAACAGTGTCCTTATACACAACTTGCACATAGTTATTTACATATCAAATATTTACTTACATTCTCCAACAGATGAAAGAAATATGACACAGACAGGAGTATTTTCCTGCAGTAAATTAGTCTTTTAGGAAAGTTCATGCAGTTGGCTTATGCTAGGGGGTGGTTGCAGGTGAGATGGTAGCTCGGTTTATAAGGCAGTAATAAACAGAGATTGTAAAGGAAAATGGGAATGTGAAAGGGGGAGAATATAATTTATTAACAGCATAGAGGCTATAAAACACCTGCTACTGTGATCTCACAGAAACTGCAAACTCCTTTGCAACTCACACATTGCATTAAAATTTAGGAGGAAACAATTTTGGGGAGAAGTGAGAATTAATGCACTACAAAGAAATCATATATGTCTAAACTTAAATCTGGCTACTCCCCAAAAGTCATGTCATTAAGTCTGTGTAGCTATCAGTGTTATGCACCTTCCCAAGTTTACTTTTTTATTAATTAAAACTTCAAACATCCTGATTTTTCTATTTGATTTACTATACTTTTGGACGGTTAAAGACTTTTGGGCCAGTGTATTCTGGCAACAAAATGGAAATAACCACACAGTAAACTTGGAAAAATATAAAATTTCCACTGAAGGTCTTATAGAAAGAAGTGTTACAGCTTAAAAAGAGCTAGGTCTTACAGAAAGACTTATGTTTTTAAATGTGTCTTGGAGCCCTCTTATAGACCTGGTTAAAGAACCAATATTTCAATCATGAATGACTCGCCGTGTCTTAATTTTTTTAAAGATACTTAAGTGAGTTTCAGCAATAGCTTAAAATCCTGATTTGACATAGATGTTTTAAAAGAATGCAATCTTTAAAAATTAAACATTAAATGTGAACATGTTTTTAGAATTGTTCCATTTGTTGAAAGGATTTAGATCTTAGCATGAGGATGAGCAACATTCTGCACTCATATGTAATGTGTGTATCCACCATCGTGTAGCTGCAGGCACATTCTTAATAGAAACAGATACCAAATAAAAACAATATCCATTTAAGCTTGCGTTTATTATTTTTGAAGTATAAAGTGAATTTGAAAATTAAAAACAAAGTTCATCATAAATAGGGTTTCAGATATCCAAAGATATGTAGTAATGAAGCAAAGGGCTTCCTACAGTGGCAATCACTGATCAGACCTGTTTCTTGAAACCCCTGCTCCCCAGGTAATGATTTATAAGGGAAGAAGTATTTAATCTCAAAGCCAAGTAGTTGCTGTCCCGACCATAGCACTGCTCCAGATGTGTCATATTTATCACTGTAACATAACGTAATCCCGAAACAAAATTTAATTCCGTATGCAGAATGTAAAACAACAGCAGATGTTTGACAATGCTGAGATGCTGAGAACCTGATAGGCTACTGCAGTTAGAAGACTGGTTATCTTGTGGTTGCTGACTCATGAAAAGCATCTATCACCAGTTCCCATAACCAGAGTACCAAAACCCACAACCCACAGCTATTATTCCCCTATCCATCATAGCTTTATGTTCCATACTCCAAGAAAAAGACTATAGCTGCTAAATAACATTCATCAAAATAGTCCACTCTATCCAGATCAGCATGGCTTCCCTAAAGACGTAGCATCTCCAGTGCTCTTCTTTCATTTAAGAACAATATATACTGGGACACACCCCAAGGAAATATTACAGAAGTAATCCTTTCCAGGTTAGGAAAAGCTCATTATATGAAGAGCTGCTAGTCTCCCTTATGACTCTTTGTAAGCTAAGTCACACCCCACTAACTTGGTTCAAGCCATAACTAAAGGTCAAATTTGTATGGTTGCTGTGGGTCCCCCTATTCTTCCTCATAACCCTATTGGCAGGAGTATAAGGAGGGTTCATATTATGTGCCTTGTTATTTTTACTTTTTAATAACAACCTATTAGCTAACTTACTACCTCAGCCTTTCTTTTAGATATACATGACCTGCAGTTCTGGTTTTGAATGAGCCAAACTCTATTAACATCTCAAAGAATGATCTCTCAATCTTATCCAACAACATGAATGGCTATCATCCCTCATCCTCATTTTTAACTACACAAAAAGAAAACTTTTGTTTCATTATATCTGAAAACATCTGTCAGGTTTAGTCGGCAGCCTCAAAATCTTTTCTCTAGCTGGCGACCCAGCTGAAAAGTGTAGTTCAACAATATGAACTTTGTCATATTGTATTTTTTTTATTTTGTCATGGTACACTACATCATTCATGACTTCTTATCTATATGTGAAAATGAATTTGCCCACAGCACGAGCTTGTTTAAACTCACTTACATCTACAATATTTCATGTTGTTTTTCCTAAATATCTATATAATTTTATTCCCTTGCAAGTATTATATTTTTAAACATAGTATTTTACAAGTTTTTAACTGAAATGGACCCCTGTGCTCAGTCTACCAATGCAAAACTCTTTCATTATCTTCCAGCAATGAAAAGCATGTCATACTTTAGCTCTAATTTTCTTCCACTCCCCACATGTCAGACTGCTGGTGCTAGGGACAGTAACTAACCCGTTTGTTGGTATCCTCTGAACAATTGGCCAGCCCCATTATTTAATCATGATCATATCAAAGCAGCATGATTTAGTACTAATTAACTACAGTCCCTAAAGCTGATCTCACTGCAAATGCCAAATCTCTTGGTAACAGACACACATTTCAAACAGTTGGTAGCCCCTCATTTTTTTCTAAAAAGAAACATGCATGGTGTTATCAGTATTAATTGACACTCCATTTGTTCATCTAGGTTTATTATTTCTTTTGCTAGTATTAAAATATCACTCTTATTACACTAATGTTAAATAATAAAACTGAAATCACAAGTCATACCCTCCCTAAGTCACAACTTTCTTTTCCAGTTTGTTCTGAACTGTACAGTAAAAAAGAACACTTGCATTTATGCATTTTAGCTGCATGTTTGAGTCGGAATTGTGAAATATTACATGTGCAAGAAAAGGTAGTGGTGGAGCACACAGCTGCTCAGAATTAAAGAATGAAGGTAAGCAAATTATGACCTGAAGTGGTATAACTGATTTGCATGGCAGGGCAGTTCATTGAAAAGCTGTTACCCTCATTTTGTCATATAACATAGTAGTGTAACATTACACAGACCAAACAAAGAAGTCATCTTAAAATGGTATCTTTATTTATACACACACACACACACACACACACACACACACACATGCACACACACATGCACACACACACACACACATATACACACACACACACACACACACACACACACACACACACACACACACACACACACACACACACACACACACACACACACATACACACACACACACACGCACATGCACACACACACACACACACACACACACACACACACACACACACACACACACACACACACACACACACACACACACACACACACACACACACACACCTCTCAGTCTCCAAGCCTAAAAATCATATCACTGACTGACCATTAAAAATTATAGCAGAGGGTCAGAAAAAGAAGCACTTTCTTATTATTTTCAATAGAAGGTCTCTATATACTAGACTCTAAATAGTTAGTTACAGGTAATCTTTATACAGGCTTATATAAATCCAAACAGCAAAACGATGTAGGGGAAAGATCAACTAGTATATAAAACACAACAATGTAGAAAAGTCAAAAACACACTAGTTGTTCACGGTAGAGGTGGTTCCAAAACTAATAAAATAGTAAAAATAAAGAACAGGTAAGCGCTTTCGCATGTAGCTTCTTCAGACCTATTATCAAAGTAAAAACTCTAACCAGCTTTTAAACACCTTGTAACTGTTTCATCCAATCAACTGAAAAAGCATTAAAAGTTGCTAAGCAACATGATTGCATTGAAAATACCAATTAAATAAACCAATTAAGTCTGCTTACATTCATATTCCTAAAAACAACTAAATGTTATAATGACTATAAAAATGCATATGCAATTAAATTAAATACTCATAGCACCTATTACCTAATAATTCATAAAAACATTTAATCTGTTTCATAAACTCAATAAATAAGAAAATATACATATTAAAATTGCATAACTGCTCAACTAGTGCGTGTTGATTTAAAAACAATCCCTCTACCCTATCTCCTCTTTGTCAGCCTCTTTTTTAGGGGTCTTGCTCTCAGTGCGGGTTGTATTGAAACATGTTCATTAAGGCCAGGGGAATAATGTGCCCCTAGTCTAAAAATCCAGTTCATCTCAGCATGATATGTCTTATTAACTATATCCCCCATCCTAACATCTTGATTCTAAACTTCCAGTACTAAAAACCTGAAATTTTGTCCCTCAGCGGATGTATTCATGTGTTTAGCTATTGCACTATAGCTCATCCCTTTACGTGCACAATACAAATGGTCACGTATCCTCTCCCTTAGACACCTGTTTGTCTTACCAACATAAAAACTGGGACAGGCTGTGCACTGTGCTAGATAAACAAGATTTTTAGTGTTACAGTCAGCTTCAGGAAAATGTGTAAATATTTTGTTGCAAGTGGGATGTGTGAATGTCCTAGACTCATCTATACAATTGCAAAATGAACAATTATTGCATTTGACAGTACATGAAGAACTTGTTATCTCATTGCTCATGCTGTGGATATTCTGAGAAAAACATAGTCTCTGGCATAAAGATTTCTTATTTTTGTATCCAAATCTTGGCCTATCACCCACTACCCCGGCAATATCTGCATTGGTTCCTAAAATAGGCCAATGTCTATCGATGATCTCCCTGATGTCCCTTTCATCACTTGAAAAAGCTAGGCTAAAAAACTTATCAACACTGTCAGGTGCGGATGTTAACATTCTATGTTGTAAAAAATATGGTTTGTCTCTATTGTGCCTCCACATTCTGACCTTGTTTTGTGTATGATGTATCTCCTCCTCATGCTTTTTCAGTTGATTGGATGAAACTGTTACAAGGTGTTTAAAAGCTGGTTAGAGTTTTTACTTTGATAATAGGTCTGAAGAAGCTACATGCAAAAGCACTTACCTGTTCTTTATTTTTACTATTTTATTAAAGTTTTGGAACCACCTCTACCATGAACAACTGGTGTGTTTTTGATTTTTCTACATTGCTGTGTTTTACATACCAGTTGATCTTTCCCCTACATCGTTTTGCTGTTTGGATTTATATTGGCTTGTTTGCTGTTTGAGGAAACATGGCAGAAGGTTCTGCAGTTATCATTGAACTGGAACAGAATTCACAGAGCAGAATTGCTGGTGGAAATAATCATTTGTTTGACTTCTTGAAGGGGGAAGACAATCCCTTACTGGGTGAACAATTCAGTGCTGAAACCAGTGATGGGAATGAGGCTTTGGAGGATCTTAGAGCATATCGTGAATCTATAAGGAATCTAGAAAATGATTTATATAGTTTAAAATGACTGCAGTGCAAGAGATTCCATATGGAAGCTTGTCTGTCTCTTAAAGTTATACCTAGATGTTTGAGAATTTTTGTTATGCCTACCTATGGGGAACAACATCCACAACTATTAGCCCAGTGGCAGAAGTTGAATCTGGAGACAAGTTTTGCATACATGCGACTGCTGATCGAATATTTTACACTGATTGAGAAAAAAGTTATAAACCAGATACAGAGAATGCAGGATGATATATATTTGAAATTTCCCACAGCCCTGGAAGACATTAAAGTCAGTGAAGTCATTGACCAAGTTCTTACATATGAACGGAAATTGCTTGTTCAAAAGAAGAAAAAAATATGTGACACTAATGATTTCACGAACAATAATGTCTTTACATGGCCAAGAGAAAGGAACGATACAAACATGAATGAATGTTTTAACCCTGCCCAAAATCGACATGAACAATATGTACAAAGGGGAGGGGTTAATTCTAATAAGAACAGTCCTGACACGTCTAACGTTCTGAGTCAGGTGCCTACGTCAAACACGACTGTTATAGCCTTTAGAAGCCGCAAAAAGGAACTGGCAACAGTGGGGTTACCTAATGCCTCAATACAGAACGTGGAAGTTACAGAAACTTTGAGTGAAGCAAACAGAATGCATAATGAAGAACCTGTGGTACGTAGGAAAGAAATGGAAGGAGCACAGACACAGATTTTTCCCAATTTACTATTGCCCTACAGACAAAACAGGAAACGATCGGTAGAAGGTTTGAACAACCGTCCCAAGAGCAAACGGAGGTTTACAGGGTCAGAACTGGGCATGAACACACTAACATTGATGTGGAAACAGGATTAAGTGATTTAGTTTGAAATACTTCGAGCAGAGTATTGACTGACATGGAATTGCAGGTACTTAACAAGGGTTTGTCTTTTATCCCTGCTCAGTGTGCTGACTTATCAGAGACATTATATGCGTAATGTCTCACTGAAACTTGTTTTTCATGATAGTTATGAGCATGATAATACTAGAGTTAATTATATTTTTTAAAAAAATAGTAACTATGTACCTCAACAACGTCCTACCATTGAAACATTTATAAAAATGTGTGAAAAAGATATATATGAGCTGCTGAATAATGGAAAAAGAAGGAAGGGTTTTGTTAATTTATCTAGACATGAAAACCAAGTGATGCACAGTTTGCAGAATGACAGTAATATAACTATCAAACCAGCTGAGAAAGGTTGTCAAATAGTTGTGATGGACAGATGTTTCTATGTGGACAGTATGAACCAGATGCTTTCAGATATTAATACCTATAGGGTGATAGATAAAGATGAAATTCTGAAAATTAGTATGTCATCAGCTCACTTAGGGATTGTTTAGAGAATTCACTTATAACGATGTAGCTTTTTAACTATTTTTTGGTCGAGTACCCAAAAATACCCATTCTGAATGGTTTGCCCAAAGTGCACTTTAGACCGATCATCGCAGGGAGTGGGTGGACCACCAAACTTATTTCCGTCTATTTAGACAAAAAATTTAAACCTGTTTTATCTGAGTGCAAGTCGGTGTTGACTGACACCAAACACTTTTTGCAGGAATTACGTACCTTTGTTGATGAGAATGTGAATACGGAAGTAGGTTTGTTTGTTACTATGGATGTGACATCTCTTTTTACCAGTATACCAAATTATGACGGTATTCAGATGGTCAAAAGAGCACTATTAAGAAAGAGCACATATGACTCTAGGCACATTGATTTTCTATGTTTATTGATGAAAATGGTGTTAGCAAATAATGCACTCACATTCAATGAGATTTATTACTTACAGACCTCAGGTGTAGCTATGGGCACCTCGTGTGCCAATAGCTACGCCAATTTTATTTATTTATTTATTTTACATTTGTTGACCGGGCTAGTCCAACTGGATACATGTCCTTTTTCAGTGGAGGCCCGAGGAGAAAAGCTCCAAGTACACAAAACATTTAATATCACAAGTTAGTTAGATCAACAGTACAATAATGTATCACAATACATAAGGAAAAATAAGATTGGTACATAGCATAATGGGACTTAATTATATTCAAATGATAAGAAGGAAAATACTAGAGAAGAGGTATTTAAATTAATAATAGTAGAGACATCTTCAGGATAAGACAACACTTGAAAGGATAGTTAGGTAGGTGGGTTAGGTTGCGAAGCTAAAGAGTAAAAAGGTCAGTGAGTAAAGCAGTTATAAGAAATAAGTTTAAATAGAAATTTTGAAGGAAAACAGGGTAGTACTTAGGAAAATTTGATTATGTCCACATGGGAGGAGGATGCAATGTATGTGTCTGAACTCTATCGAGCTTATGTGCCCTTCTACAGACGTTTTGTAGATGACCTTTTCATGTTGTGGAGAGGGGAGTTGACAGAACTATACCAGTTTGTTCATATGTTGAACACAAGCACAAATTTTTTGAAATTCACATTCAAACAGTCAAATGTGAAGACTGAATTCTTGGATGTTCTGCTAGTGAAGGATGCAACTAATAATATTGAGACTAGACTATTTAGAAAAGAATGCTATTGACCCACATACGTGCACCGTAACAGCATGCATCCGGGTCACGTGTTTCGTAACATTTTGGAAGGTCAGAACCTTAGGGTTAGTTGCCTAAACAGTAATGATCACAATTTTGAAAGAGGGTTGAATCAGATAGATGCTGACTTCAGATCCAGGGGCTACCATGAGGTGGAGATGCATCATACACAAAACAAGGTCAGAATGTGGAGGCACAATAGAGGCAAACCATATTTTTTACAACATAGAATGTTAACATCCACAACTGACAGTGTTGATAATACGCCCCCTTTTTTAGCCTAGCTTTTTCAAGTGATGAAAGGGACATCAGGGAGATCATCGATAGGCATTGGCCTATTTTAGGAACCAATGCAGATATTGCCGGGGTAGTGGGTGATAAGCCAAGATTTGTATACGAAAATAAGAAATCTTTACGCCAGAGACTATATGTCTTTCTCAGAATATCCACAGCATGAGCAATGAGATAACAAGTTCTTCATGTACTGTCAAATGCAATAATTGTTCATTTTGCAATTGTATAGATGAGTCTAGGACATTCATACATCCCACTTGCAACAAAATATTTACACATTTTCCTGAAGCTGATTGTAACACTAAAAATCTTGTTTATCTAGCACAGTGCACAGCCTGTCCCAGTTTTTATGTTGGTAAGACGAACAGGTGTCTAAGGGAGAGGATACGTGACCATTTGTATTGTGCACGTAAAGAGATGAGCTATAGTGCAATAGCTAAACACATGAATACATCCGCTGAGGGACACAATTTCAGGTTTTTAGTATTGGAAGTTTTGAATCAAGATGTTAGGATGGGGGATATAGTTAATAAGACATATCATGCTGAGATGAACTGGATTTTTAGACTAGGGGCACATTATTCCCATGGCGTTAATGAACATGGTTCGATACAACCCGCACTAAGAGCAAGACCCCTAAAAAAGAGGCTGACAAAGAGGAGATAGGGTAGATGGATTGTTTTTAAATCAACACGCACTAGTTGAGCAGTTATGCAATTTTAATATGTACATTTTCTTATTTATTGAGTTTATGAAACAGATTAAATGTTTTTATGAATTATTAGATAATAGGTGCTATGAGTATTTAATTTAATTGCATATGCATTTTTATAGTCATAATAACATTTAGTTGTTTTTAGGAATATGAATGTAAGCAGACTTAATTGGTTTATTTAATTGGCATTTTCAATACAATCATGTTGCTTAGCAACTTTTAATGCTTTTTCAGTTGATTGGATGAAACTGTTACAAGATGTTTAAAAGCTGGTTAGAGGTTTTACTTTGATAATGGGTCTGAAGAAGCTACATGCGAAAGCACTGACCTGTTCTTTATTTTTACTATTTTATTAAAGTTTTGGAACCACCTCTACCGTGAACAACTGCTGTGTTTTTGACTTTTATAAAGGCTTAGTTTATTTATTTAATAAGATATGCACCCATAAAAAGACTGGCTTTTTCAGGAATATCAGTAAATCTATGAGAAACAAGGGTAAATCTGAGGGGGGGGGGGGGATAAAAGAACTATGTCTAAATCATAGCAAGTGAGAGGTATATATATATATATATATATATATATATATATATATATATATATATATATATATATATATTACACTCACATACACACACACACACACACACACACACACACACACACACACACACACACACACACACACACACACACACGCACACAGACATAGTAACACTTTACCGCTGAGGAAACACTCCTCTAAAGTAAACTTTTGCAGGGATACGATAACCACCTCTGGGATAATCCAAATACGAGAATCCAAATGTAAAATGAGATGGAGCAACGAAAACTGTATAAAATAAACGTGAGAACTTTTTATTTTAAAACAAGCACTTTCGGAAGGCTTCGTATCCTTCCTTCCTCAGACGAAGACAAACACTAAATGACAATTCATCACCATATTAAATAGTAAAACAATTATTCAATCAACAACCTCTCATTTGGGGTTGGTCTCATACAATTCTTCTAAAGGTTGTTTAAAAATTGTTAAAAATCGGCTTGTTTAAATTCACAATAACTATTGCCTTTATAAAACAAGTAAGTGCATATAAAACGCACAAATAAACTGTCTACATTATAAACCTAAAGCCCTACCATGAACCTGTCAACCAGCAATATATTAATGTAAAAAACTAATAAAACAAACTATGACTATTAAACATAAAATGGTGTGTATTCATTAATTCTGAATGCTAAACATTAACTACAAATGTGTTAATGTAAAAGCATGTTGTTATCGCTCCGGTCGTCATTGACGTTATTCGTCTAAATACACATAGAACCGTGCTTAAATTCATAAATGTAATGAAACCTTGACTTAAAAAGTGCACATTTGCCAAAGCGTGTGTGCAATATAGTAAATAAAATGATGTTAATAAGGTTTCTCTCATATATATAAACATATGTACCTTATGCATGAATAATATAATAAATCAATGAATATTCAAAATAAATTCAGATAGTTAAAATTAAAAAATATATAAAATAAAAAAATAACATAACATAACTTGTGTATGGGAGTCTCCTATAAACTTCAAATGTTATAACTCTAAAAATTATATGTATTATTATGTGTCAAAAAATCTATATAAAGTATAAATATAATATAAACTCCGCCTCCACTTAGAAAACCAAAAAAACTATCTCCTTAAAGCTAAAAGTTTCAATATGCAGGTTAACGAAATAGATTAGTTTAAACCTGGAAATATATGTGCAGCCGTCCTTAATTGCCATAGAAGTTCTTCTTTTTCTAGCAGGATCTGCCATGGGCCTAAATTGGGGTCCGCCTTAATTTGCTTCAAGACAGCAAAATTGAAGAGGTGATCCTTGTGTTCAATAATGTGGCAAGCTAGCGCATTGTTAACATCCTTCCTGGATATTGCGTACAAATGTTCATATATTCTCTTATGCAATGCCCGCTCAGTCTTTCCAATATAGAAAGCTGGGCAATTCCTACAGCTCGCTAGGTAAATCACTGTTTTAGAAATACCACTAAAACTCCCCATCAGTTTATATTTCTCACCATTTATAAATACATGACACCCTTCTTGTATAAATTTACATTGATTACAAAACCCACACTTAGTCATCCCCTTTTGCCTTTGAAAACCAGTATTGTTGTTCCTTTCTAATAAGGCCTTTAAGTTAAACCCCTTTCTAAAAGTGATGTTTGGTGAATTACCCAACAATTGTTTTAAATGTCTATCTTCCACTATGTTTGCCCAGTTCTTCTGTAAGATGTTTCTAATAAAATGATGGTCCACAGAGAACGTACATAGAAACCTTACCCCAATATCAGGCACGCTGGAATTTTTATCATCTACCTCAACCATCTGTTGGTTAAATCCTACGGGCCAGCCTTCCCCACTTAGGATAGGTTTAAAATGTCCAGATTCTCTTTTAAAAACCACCTCAGATTTAACTTCCAGTATCAATGAATCTGGATAGCCTCTATTCAAAAACATAGTACTCAAATTACTACACTCGTTCTGGAAATCCACATCCTTAGTAATCATGCGTGCCGCCCTTACCATCTGCCCTTTCACCACTGCTTTTTTCTGATGGTAAGGGTGGCAGCTACTAAAGTGGAGGAAACCATTAGAGTAGGTGGGTTTTCGATGGATCTTACTAATAAATCTGGATGCCTCAATATCTTTACTTAATTTTATATCCAAAAAACTGATCTCCATTCTATTGACCTCATATGTGAAATCTAAGAAGTCAGTCAGTGTTTTAATGTCATTTATAAATGTTGATACCATTTCCGGCCCTTTCCATAAAAAGAACATGTCGTCCTGGTACCTAGTATACCAGGCGACATGTTCCTTAAATGAAGTGTTGTTAAACAACAATTTGTTTTCCCATTGTGCCATAACACAATTGGCAAATGCCCCCCCACACGGTGAACCCATTGCGACTCCAGAGGATTGCCTATAAATTACATTATTAAAAGAAAAGAAGTTATATTTTAGCACCAGCTCTAATAGAGTCTCAATAGTGTAAATAGTGTTCTGTTCAACTCTTCTTGCTTCAAGGAACTCCCTGACCCAATCTAGTCCCAGTTGTTGTGGGATGACCGTGTATAGGTCTTTAACATCCACGGTCATGAATGTTAAGTTAGGGTCAAAGGGTATCTTGTTAATGTTTTCAAGAAAACCCCACGAGTCCCTGCATATCTGAGTTTCTTTTTCAATGCATGGTTTCAAAAGGCTGTCTACATATTTGGCACAAGCCACTAAAATAGACCCTCTGCCGTCTACAATGGGTCTAAAGGGGGGGTCATGAACTGACTTGTGAATTTTAGGGGCGCCAAAGAAAGATGGCATTCTAGGTGCTGTAACATTCAAGTATGTGTGCGTATCTATATCTATCAGGTTTTCTAAGAACAAGTCTTCTACTATAGTTCTAACCTTGCTGTATGCGATGTTAACTTCATTTACACTAAAATTTTCATATGGACCATTTTCCAAGTGAGTGGATAATTTATTGATATAGTCGGCCTGGTTCATAAAAATAAGCCCACTACCCTTGTCGGGTTTCATGACTCGAATATTGCAATCCTGTAATAATTTAATGAAATCCCTTTGTTCAGTTGTAATGTTAAGGGTATGTTTGCTCTTATTAATTTTACTAGCAGACAGGAACCTTAGGTCTAATTGAACGTTACAGCACCTAGAATGCCATCTTTCTTTGGTGCCCCTAAAATTCACAAGTCAGTTCATGACCCCCCCTTTAGACCCATTGTAGACGGCAGAGGGTCTATTTTAGTGGCTTGTGCCAAATATGTAGACAGCCTTTTGAAACCATGCATTGAAAAAGAAACTCAGATATGCAGGGACTCGTGGGGTTTTCTTGAAAACATTAACAAGATACCCTTTGACCCTAACTTAACATTCATGACCGTGGATGTTAAAGACCTATACACGGTCATCCCACAACAACTGGGACTAGATTGGGTCAGGGAGTTCCTTGAAGCAAGAAGAGTTGAACAGAACACTATTTACACTATTGAGACTCTATTAGAGCTGGTGCTAAAATATAACTTCTTTTCTTTTAATAATGCAATTTATAGGCAATCCTCTGGAGTCGCAATGGGTTCACCGTGTGGGGGGGCATTTGCCAATTGTGTTATGGCACAATGGGAAAACAAATTGTTGTTTAACAACACTTCATTTAAGGAACATGTCGCCTGGTATACTAGGTACCAGGACGACATGTTCTTTTTATGGAAAGGGCCGCCGGAAATGGTATCAACATTTATAAATGACATTAAAACACTGCCTGACTTCTTAGATTTCACATATGAGGTCAATAGAATGGAGATCAGTTTTTTGGATATAAAATTAAGTAAAGATATTGAGGCATCCAGATTTATTAGTAAGATCCATTGAAAACCCACCTACTCTAATGGTTTCCTCCACTTTAGTAGCTGCCACCCTTACCATCAGAAAAAAGCAGTGGTGAAAGGGCAGATGGTAAGGGCGGCACGCATGATTACTAAAGATGTGGATTTCCAGAACGAGTGTAGTAATTTGAGTACTATGTTTTTGAATAGAGGCTATCCAGATTCATTGATACTGGAAGTTAAATCTGAGGTGGTTTTTAAAAGAGAATCTGGACATTTTAAACCTATCCTAAGTGGGGAAGGCTGGCCCGTAGGATTTAACCAACAGATGGTTGAGGTAGATGATAAAAATTCCAGCGTGCCTGATATTGGGGTAAGGTTTCTATGTACGTTCTCTGTGGACCATCATTTTATTAGAAACATCTTACAGAAGAACTGGGCAAACATAGTGGAAGATAGACATTTAAAATAATTGTTGGGTAATTCACCAAACATCACTTTTAGAAAGGGGTTTAACTTAAAGGCCTTATTAGAAAGGAACAACAATACTGGTTTTCAAAGGCAAAAGGGGATGACTAAGTGTGGGTTTTGTAATCAATGTAAATTTATACAAGAAGGGTGTCATGTATTTATAAATGGTGAGAAATATAAACTGATGGGGAGTTTTAGTTGTATTTCTAAAACAGTGGTTTACCTAGCGAGCTGTAGGAATTGCCCAGCTTTCTATATTGGAAAGACTGAGCGGGCATTGCATAAGAGAATATATGAACATTTGTACGCAATATCCAGGAAGGATGTTAACAATGCGCTAGCTTGCCACATTATTGAACACAAGGATCACCTCTTCAATTTTGCTGTCTTGAAGCAAATTAAGGCGGACCCCAATTTAGGCCCATGGCAGATCCTGCTAGAAAAAGAAGAACTTCTATGGCAATTAAGGACGGCTGCACATATATTTCCAGGTTTAAATGAATCTATTTCGTTAACCTGCATATTAAAACTTTTAGCTTTAAGGAGATAGTTTTTTTGGTTTTCTAAGTGGAGGCGGAGTTTATATTATATTTATACTTTATATAGATTTTTTGACACATAATAATACATATAATTTTTAGAGTTATAACATTTGAAGTTTATAGGAGACTCCCATACACAAGTTATGTTATGTTATTTTTTTATTTTATATATTTTTTAATTTTAACTATCTGAATTTATTTTGAATATTCATTGATTTATTATATTATTCATGCATAAGGTACATATGTTTATATATATGAGAGAAACCTTATTAACATCATTTTATTTACTATATTGCACACACGCTTTGGCAAATGTGCACTTTTTAAGTCAAGGTTTCATTACATTTATGAATTTAAGCACGGTTCTATGTGTATTTAGACGAATAACGTCAATGACGACCGGAGCGATAACAACATGCTTTTACATTAACACATTTGTAGTTAATGTTTAGCATTCAGAATTAATGAATACACACCATTTTATGTTTAATAGTCATAGTTTGTTTTATTAGTTTTTACATTAATATATTGCTGGTTGACAGGTTCATGGTAGGGCTTTAGGTTTATAATGTAGACAGTTTATTTGTGCGTTTTATATGCACTTACTTGTTTTATAAAGGCAATAGTTATTGTGAATTTAAACAAGCCGATTTTTAACAATTTTTAAACAACCTTTAGAAGAATTGTATGAGACCAACCCCAAATGAGAGGTTGTTGATTGAATAATTGTTTTACTATTTAATATGGTGATGAATTGTCATTTAGTGTTTGTCTTCGTCTGAGGAAGGAAGGATACGAAGCCTTCCGAAAGTGCTTGTTTTAAAATAAAAAGTTCTCATGTTTATTTTATACAGTTTTCGTTGCTCCATCTCATTTTACATTTGGATTCTCGTATTTGGATTATTCCAGAGGTGGTTATCATATCCCTGCAAAAGTTTACTTTAGAGGAGTGTTTCCTCAGCGTTTCTGTTTTTTATTGGTTCGTGAGGTTTTTTTGTGCTATAGTAACACTTTACACAAAGTACAATAGAGTAAATAAAGTTAAGAGATTTGTCATAGCTCAAAAAAGGTGTAACTGTTGAATGCAGGTTGCTGTGGTGTGGAACAGCTGTATTTTACAAGGCAGATGGGAATTCAGATCTTAAAGAGTCAGTAAAGATGAATGTACTTTATACCTGCTGATAGAATTATTACTAATGCTGCAAACAGGATAATAAAATGGAGAGCAAGAGAAATGGGGAAAAAGGAGCAACAGGCAGAACATGCATGGGTTATGCCAGCTTGCAGACACTGACCTTCCCTGAAACACTGAAGTGCAACAGAATGGCACTAGCACTGACTGTCCAGCCTCTCATCTCTATGCCTCTAGACACACACACACACACCACACACACACACACACACACACACACACACACACACACACACACACACACACACACACACACACACACACACACACACACACACACACACACACACACACACACGCATTCAGATGCTATGGAATACATATTCAGTTTGGTACAAAACCTAGCACAGAGTGTAATACTTTTCAAAATCACTGGGTACAAAACTTAGCATAGCAATGTAATAAATTTTACTGAGGCTTTCCAAAAAACAGTAATGGATACCACAAGAATGTTCCCAGGATTTGCTTCCAGAATCATATGAGAGTTGCTTGATGCACAATCCATTATATCTTAATTTCTGAGATGCAGAAATAGCTTATACTATGTAAGCATTCGACAGGGCTGACACCTTGCCAGCAATTCCACCCTGACTCCGTGTTTCCAGTCATGTACAAATGGGTAAAGATCCATCACTATACAGTTAGAATAATGGACACCATTTTCAAAGCTGGTAGGTTATGTGTAATGCAGAGTTGGACAAACCATGCAAACACACACATTTCCCCATTTGTTAATCAAGTATGACCACTGGACATACAATCCCTTTTCAGGAGTAACCCAAGAACAATGTCTGGTTAAAAGTTTGCTCAATACAACACAGTAGGTAAATGAGAGCTGAGGAAATCAAACCCTGTACCATTGGAACTACAGCTCACAACTTTATCTGCCACACATGTTGCTAAATTGCCAGCTGTGTTGTGTTTCCTACCAGGAAAGAATACTATATGGTCATTTGATAGATGAGTACAAGTAATAGGTTATATACAATGCAACTTAACATACCAGTGGGGAAAACATATATGTTTTGTAGGTGAAAAATGCCAATGTGGTTTGCAGTCCCTTGAAAGTTCAAGTGTAAGTATGTGCAGCTGGAAAAGGATAATGTATAGGGTATGCGATGCCTGTGGACATACCAAGAGATATGTGGCATGCTGCATTACCATGCACAGAAACTGCAGTACACTTAGTGTTTGCAACTTACATGGCTCAAATAATAGGTCACAGGATTAATGATATGTACTAATGTCATGAGTTTGATTCAATATTTTCCACTTACATTACGTGTTGCTTTGAGCAAGTCATTAAATAAGAGTCCCAAGACTGGAAAAATTCCATTATTAACTTCAATAAAAAGTTGAGATCCCTCATCAAAACCTCTAAAGCCAGCTATGAAGGCAGAATTACGGCAGACACTAAAAACAACCACAAAGCCTTTTATAGTTATAGCAAGAATCTCCACAACAACACCCAGGTTTGCTCTGAGTTACTGCACAATGGTACCCCCTATACTGAGCCAACAGATATTGCCAACATACTGGCTGACAGATTCAGTGCCAACTTTACCCCTCTCTCCTCCCCTAGGACCAATCACAATACGGGAGTAATGCCAGGCACCCAGCATTACTGCAGCACAGGTTAAAGCTGCATTATCCAAGGCCAAGGATACAGCTTCCATGAGACCCAACAATATCCCTGGATGTGTTCTACATGAGCTACAAGGTGAACTGTAACCATATCTGTATGCCTTGTTTAATTACAGTATCACCTCAGACTTTGTCTCTACCGAATGGTGCACTTCTACAGTCATCCCTCTCCATAAAGTGGGAGTGACTACAGACCCTGGGAATTATTGCCCCATTAGCCTGATGAGTCTGAAATGTAAGGCTATGGAGCTCATCATCATGGAACTAATTAATAAGGATATAGGGAATCTCTAAACTCTAGATCCTATGTAATTTGGTTTTGTGAAAGGTAGATCATGCATGCTCAATCTGGTTGACTTCTTGGAGTCAGTCACCAGAGCTGTGGATGAGGGCAAGGCAGTTCATACAGCCTACCTTGATCTGGCCAAGGCCTTTGATACCATTCCTCACTCAGGAATTATTGATAAACTCACCAAATTAGGTAGGCATCAACCCTTATATCACTAGATGGGTTGCAAATTGGCTCACAGATGGAACCCACAGTGTGAAAGTAGTGGATTCCAAGTCAGACTGCCAACCAGTCATGAGTGGAGTCCCATAGGGATCGGTCCTGGGTCCTCTCCTGTTTGGCATCTACTTCTCAGAAGTCCAGGCCAACTCGGAGGAACTCTGGCTGACCAAGTTCGCAGACAACTGCAAGCCGAGAGCCATTATTAACTCCCTAAGTGATGTAGACATCCTACAGAAAGGCCTCACTGAGACCAATGATTGGTGTTGAAACCATGGCCTTAAGCTTAATGCCAAAAAAATGAGTCACGATCCCCTTTAAGAAAAATTCAGTTCCCACTAATTACCACATCAATGGGAGCTCACTGAATACTGAAGGCATTATAAGAGATCTGGGGACATGGGTTGACAGCAACCTTTCCTTTGACCACCACATTGCCACTGTGGTCAGAAAGTCCTTCTATGTGGCATATTTCATTACCAAGGGTTTTGCATCCAGGAAGAAAGAGGTCATCATCTCTCTCTGCTCTTCCCTCATTAGGCCAATCATCGAGTATAATGCCCCATTTGGCTTGTACCTCACTAGACACATGCAACAGCTGGAAAGGCCCCAAATGTACCTCACAAAGAGGATCCTAGGCCTTAAACACATGTCCTACATGGAAAGACTCAAGAAACTCCAGCTATTCTCTGTCTCATATTGTCTACTAAGAAGAGATCTCTGCTTGACTTACAAAGCCATGTGTGACCCAACTCTGTTTGAAATGCTACATCTAAAGAAATCCAAATCCCTCCACACCACATGCTCCAGAGACCTCAATCTCATTACCACAATCAACAGAACATGCTGGAGGAACAGGTTCATAACTCAGAGTCTGCCCAAGCACTGAAATAGACTTCCCATACATGTCAAGCAGAGCACCTCATTGGCCGTCTTCAAGAGAAATCTTGATGAGTGGATGGGAAATAGAAAGTTCAACCCGGGGATCACTGCAGTGGCTCTACTTGATAGAGGCACTGGGAACTAACGTCGGGGGGCTCGATGCCAGGGCACTTCTATGGGCTAGGCTTGTAAAGGCTCCAGGGCCATTAGCCTAGTACACACCTATGAACCTATAATGATCCAGGGTAATCCTTAAAAATAGGCACGTCTAACTAGCAGATAACAAATAAAGAGAAAAGAAATCACCTAAACGTTATTATTGTCAGTGCCCACACATTACTTGGCATAATGCAAAGTGTATAACCACTCACAACATAAGTCCAAACTGGAAAGGAAAGCACATGCACATTTAAAAAAGCAACAGTGAGGGAGACATCAGTTCAAAAAAGTATATAAGCAGGAAAAATAAAATTATAATGCAGGCCATAGTTCATAGACAATAATACATAGAGTGATATGATACACACAAGAAGAACTACAGAAATTCTCTGTCCATCAGCAGATGACACAGATTATATGAATATCTGGATATTTTGTATTTCTATGATAACCATTGCTTTAGGCTGAAAAGTTGCAATCATACAATACATGCCAGAACAAATAATGACACAAAACTAATCTTTGGCACCCTCAAAATGAGATTATGTCACCTTCATATTATCTGGTGTTACAATATGTTTTGACTTTATAAATGCATGTGGTATATTTCTGGTATTTTGCATGTGACACAATATGTTTATAAGTTGTGGCATCACAGCCTATACTGGTCATGGTGGTAGGCCTGATAGCGATGCTGACAGTGTATCTGGGGATAAAGAGGGTTATGTAGTAGGTTAGTCAAAGGATGGCAAAAAAAAAATAGTAGCAGCCAGGAAGAAATTCCAGTGGTATTAGAGTCTTGGCAAGTCTGAATGGAAAAAATTAATCAAGCATGGTAGTCCTCTTCTTGGATCCGCACAATGCCTCAAACCTCCAGTTTAATCAGCTCCCTTAGAACATTAGCTATAGCTTGGCATGTTTCATTAAAACCATGCCAACTTCATCTAGTAGCTGTTGGGATCAATCTCTCTCTCGTTGTCACAGTTTGCTCTATTACACCTATTGCTCCTTAGTGTATGGCAGTCAGAGTCATCTTCGAAGGATTTTATCTTTCATAAGCTCTCTTAAGAATTGTCAAACTATACCATCATAAACACACTCTTTTCACATCATCATTTAATGTTAGTACAGATATACCAGGCACTATCCCCTGCAGTTTTTCATGGCTTAGTACATTCACTCCATGACTACAAAAACACACACACACACACACACACACACACACACACACACACACACACACACACACACACACACACACACACACACACACACATCTCTCAGTCTCCAAGCGTAAAAATCATATCACTGACCATTAAAAATCATAGCAGATAGTCAGAAAAAGAAGCACTTTCTTATTATTTTCAATAGAAGGTCTTTGTATACTAGATTCTAAATAGTTAGTCACAGGTAATCTTTGTACAGGCTTAGTTTATTTAATAAGATATGCACCCATAAAAAGACTGGCTTTTTCAGGAATATCAGTAAATTTCTGAGAAACAAGGGTAAATCTTAGGGGGGGGATAAAAGAACTATGTCTAAATCATAGCAGATGAGAGGTATATATATGTATATATATATATATATATATATATATATATACATATATATATATATATATATATATATATATATATATATATATACACACACACACACACACACACACACACACACACACACACACACACACACACACACACACACACACACACACACACACACACACACACAGACATAGTAACACGTTACACAAGGTACAATAGAGTAAATAAAGTTAAGAGATTTGTCATAGTTCAAAAAAGGTGTAACTGCTGAATGTAGGCTGCTGTGGTGTGGAACAGCTGTATTTTACAAGGCAGATGGAAATTCAGATCTTAAAGAGTCAGTAAAGACAATTGTACTTTATACTTGCTGATAGAATTATTGCTAATGCTGCAAACAGGATAATAATTTGGAGAGCAAGAGAAATAGGGAAAAAGTCAGGAGCAACAGGCAGAACATGAATTTGTTATGCCAGCTTGCAGACACTGACCTTCCCTGAAACATTGAAGTGCAACAGAATGGCACTAGCACTGACTGTCCAGCCTCTCATCTTTATGCTTCTAGACACACACACACACACACACACACACACACACACACACACACACACACACACACACACACACACACACACACACACGCATTCAGACGCTATGGAATACATATTCAGTTCGGTACAAAACCTAGCACAGAGTGTGATACTTTTCACAGTTACTGGGTACAAAACGTAGCATAGCAATGTAATACATTTTACTGAGGCTTTCCAAAAACAGTAATGGATACCACAAGAATGTTCCTAGGATTTGCTTCCAGAATCATATGAGAGTTGCTTGATACACAATCCATTACATCTTAATTTCTAAGATGCAGGAATAGCTTATACTATGTAAGCATTCAACATGGCTGACACCTTGCCAGCAATTCCTGCCTGACTCTGATTTTCCAGCCATGTGCAAATGAGTAAAGATCCATCTCTGTACAGTTAGAATAATGAACACCATTTTCAAAGCTAGTAGGTGATGTGTAATGCAGAGTTGGACAAACCATGCAAACACACACATTTCCCATTTGTTAATCAAGTATGACCAATGGACACACAATCCCTTTTCAGGAGTAACCCAAGAACAATGTCTGGTTAAATGGTTTGCTCAAGACAACATAGTAGGCAGTTGAGAGCTGAGGGAATCAAACCCTCTACTATTGGAACTATAGCTCACAGCTTTATCTGCCACACATGTTGCTAAATCGCCAGCTGTGCTGTGTTTATTACCAGGAAAGAATACTATATGGTCATTTAATAGCTGAGCACAAGTAATAGGTTACATACAATGCAACGTAACACAACAGTGGGCAAACCATATATGTTTTGTAGATGAAAAATGCCAGTGTGGTTTGCAGTCCCTTGAAAGTTCAAGAGTAAGTAGGTGCAGCTGGAAAAGAATAATGTATAGGGTATGAGATGCCTGTGGAATTACCAAGAGATATGTGACATGCCACGTTACCATGCACAGAAACTGCAGTACACTTAGTGTTTGCAACTTACATGTCTCAAATAATAGGACACAGGATTAATGATACGTCATGGGTTTGATTCAATATTTTCCACTTACATTATGTGTTGCTTTGAGCAGGTCATTAAATAAGAGTCCCAAGACTGGAAAAACACCATTATTAACCTCAACAAAAAGTTGAGATCCGTCATCAAAACCTCTAAAGCCAGCTATGAAGGCAGAATTGCAGCAGACACTAAAAACAACCACAAAGCCTTTTATAGTTAGAGCAAGAATCTCCACAACAATACCCAGGTTTGCTCTGAGTTACGGCACAATGGTACCTCCTATACTGAGCCAACAGATATTGCCAACATACTGGCTGACAGATTCAGTGCTAACGTTACTTCTCTCTCCCCCTAGGACCAATCACAATACCGGAGGAATGCCAGGCACCCAGCATTACTGCAGCACAGGTTTAAAGCTGCATTGTCCAAGGCAAGAATACAGCTTTCATGGGACCCGACAATATCCCTGGATGTGTTCTACATGAGCTACAAAGTGAACTGGCACCACATCTGCATGCCCTGTTTAATCACAGCCTCACCTCAGGATTTGTCCCTACCAAATGGCATACTTCTACAGTCATCCCTCTCCATAAAGGGGGAGCGACTACAGACCCTGGGAATTATTGCCCATTAGTCTGATGAGTCTGATATGTAAGGCTATGGAGCGCATCATCATGGACCTAATTAATAAGGATATAGGGAATCTCCCAACTCTAGATCCTATGTAGTTTGGTTTTGTGAAAGGTAGATCATGCCTGCTCAACCTGGTTGACTTCTTTGAGTCAGTCACCAGAGCTGTGGATGAGGGCAAGGCTTCATACAGCCTACCTCGATCTGGCCAAGGCCTTTGATACCATTTCTCACTCAGGAATTATTGATAAACTCATCAAACTAGGGATCTACTCCTATATCACTAGGTGGGTTGCAAATTGGCTCACAGATAGAACCCACAGTATGAAAGTAGCAGACTCCAAGTCAGACTGCCGACCAGTCATGAGTGGAGTCCCATAAGGATCGGTCCTGGGTCCTCTCCCATTTGGCATTTACTTCTCAGAAGTCCAGGCCAACATGGAGGAAATTTGGCTGACTAAGTTCGCAGACAACTGCAAGCTGAGAGCCATTATTAACTCCCTAAGTGATGTAGACATCCTACAGAAAGGTCTCACTGAGACCAATGACTGGTGTCGAAACCATGGCCTTAAGCTTAATGCCAAAAAATGAGCCACAATTCCCTTTAAGAAAAATTCAGTTCCCACTAATTACCACATCAGTGGGAACCCACTGAACACTGAAGGCATTATAAGAGATCTGGGGACATGGCTTGACAGCAACCTCTCCTTTGACCACCACATTGCCACTGTGGGCAGAAAGTCCTTCTATGTGGCACATCTCATTACCAAGGGTTTTGCATCCAGGAAGAAAGAGGTCATCATCTCTTTCTACTCTTCCCTCATTAGGCCAATCATTGAGTATAATGCCCCATTTGCCATGTACCTCACTATACACACGCAACAGCTGGAAAGGCCACAAAAGTACCTCATGAAGAGGATCCTAGGCCTTAAACACATGTCCTACGTGGACATACTCAAAAAACTCCTGCTATTCTCTGTCTCATATCATCTACTAAGGGGAGATCTCTGCTTGACTTACAAAGCCATGTCTGACCCAGCTCTGTTAGAAATGCTACATCTAAAGAAATCCAAATCCATCCCCACCACATGCTCCAGAGTCCTCAATCTCATTACCACAATCAACAGAACATGCTGGAGGGACAGGTTCATAACCCAGAGACTGCCCATGCTCTGGAATAGACTTCCCATACATGTCAAGCAGAGCACCTCATTGGCCATCTTCAAGAGAAATCTTGATGAGTGGATGGGAAATAGAAAGTTCAACCCGGGGATCACTGCAGTGGCTTTACTTGATAGAGGCACTGGGAACTAACGTCGGGGGGCTCGATGTAAGGGCACTTCTATGGGCTAGGCTTGTAAAGGCTCCAGGGCCATTAGCCTAGTACACACCTATGAACCTATGAACCTATAATGATCCAGGGTAATAGCGGATAACAAATAAAGAGAAAAGAAATCACCTAAACGTTATTATGGCCAGTGCCCACACATTACTTGGCATAATGCAAAGTGTATAATCACTCACAACATAGGTCCAAACTGGAAAGGAAAGCACATGCACATATAAAAAAGCAACAGTGAGGGACACATCAGTTCAAAAAAGTATATAAGCAGGAAAAATAAAGTTATAATGCAGGGCATAGTTTATGGACAATAATACATAGAGTGATACACACAAGAAGAGATACAGAAATTCTCTGTCCATCAGCAGATGACACAAATTATATAAATATCTGGATATTTTTATTTCTATGATAACCATTGCTTTAGGATGGTGGTAGGCCTGATAACAATGCTGACAGTGTATCTGGGGATAAAGAGGGTTATGTAGTAGGTTAGTCAAAGGATGGCAAAAAGAAAATCAGTAGCAGCCAGGAAGAAATTCCAGTGGCGTTAGAGTCTTGGCAAGTCTGAATGAAAAAATGAATCAAGCATGGGAGTCCTCTTCTTGGATCAGTGCAATGCCTCAAACTTCCAGTTTAATCAGCTCCCTCAGAACATTAGCTATAGCTTGGCATGTTTCATTAAAACCATGCCAACTTCATCTAGTAGCTGTTGGGATCAATCTCTCTCTCGTTGTCACAGTTTGCTCTATTACACCTATTGCTCCTTAGTGTATGGCAGTCAGAGTCATCTTCGAAGGATTTTATCTTTCATAAGCTCTCTTTCAAACTATACCATCATAAACACACTCTTTTCACATCATCATTTAATGTTAGTACAGATATACCAGGCACTATCCCCTGCAGTTTTTCATGGCTTAGTACATTCACTCCATGACTACAAAAATACACACACACACACACACACACACACACACACACACACACACACACACACACACACACACACACACACACACAGACACATATACACACACAAAAGTGCAGCAATATAAATTCAGGGGGATACTCTTAAATATTTCCTTTACTTAGCCAACTGGAAAATTAAGGGGGGTGGTCTTCAAATAGTTATTCTTAATGTTCAGGCAGGTCAAACAGTCTACACAGATTTGTTGCAAGGTCTGCATTCAAATAATCCGAGTTTAAAAAGCTACAGCTGCCTTAGTACCACTTTTGTTTCTAATTTGTTATGCAATGCTTACTGCATATACAAAGTTATTTCACAGTTTTTAAAAACACACCCATAGACAGCATCATCAAGTTATTTATAACACGCAAATAGTAGGAAACATGATACAAAATTTCCATTTGCATTTCTCAGAACTCTGCAAACAAGTTCCACTGTATTGTCCTCAGATGTTAATAATACAATACAAACTTCTTTATAAGGAAAACATTGTTAAGCTCTTCTCCCCAGAAGGAAACAATAAAATCCCTTCTAAGAAGGCATCAGACTTACCTGGACTTCCTTCAGAAATGTACGAGCATCTCTCCTTGAATACTTTCTAGCTCATGTTAAAGATTTTGAGCCTTCAATGACACTTGAAAGAAAAAAATCTCCAGTGGTCATCATGAAAGCTGACCAGAACTATGATACTATAAATGTTGAAGAAGGATCTCATCCAGTCTAGTTCATAGTAGCGTGTTACTCATTTGAATTATTACTACACATTTTCAGTGTTGTCATAGATTCAGGACTTTTTCAGCTGGGCATCATTCTCCCTGTCCGATGTTGTTTCACCTAAGATAGAAGCAAGAGGAGGTGAAGAAAATTATTTTTCCTTTGCATTAGAGTACAGAATGAGGCATGGTCCTTTATACATACCATGAAGGCCTTTGATAAAATAATTAAAGCACATTTATAGAAGTACTTTGAACCTCTGTGAAAGCAGGCATTTTAGTCTGCAGTCAACCTTTCAAGAAAAAAAGGTACAAAGTAGACTTTGTCTTTAGTTATTTGCCATAACAAAGGAAACTATAGTATATCTAATAAGGGAAAAGACATGTATATGAAATATCTACATCTGGTTGAAAGCTAATCAGTTGAGAGAGTACTCTTTGAATCAAACTCCCCAAAGTGCAGCTCCCATTGAAGACAGACATATGTGAAGGCACATTCTATGAGTACAGATGTTATAATGTGATTTTAATGAAACACACTTACACTGATAATGCAGTTTGCATTTTCTTCCCAGTATTGTGGGACTATGTTGTTATTTCTAAGTTTTCGGACATGGTGGGTATCCTACACATGGGGGCTTGTCTCCTTAAAACAAATATACTTTGAGACTGGCTAGAAGTGGCTTTCAGCAACTTAATGTCATGGTATTGTCACTCACTGAAATTTTCTTTGCTAAGTTAACATGAGTCTGCTCTGGAATTTTTTTTGCATTAGCAAGATCATAGTTATGTAAGAGCATATTTCACTTTAACTCGGTTATTTCTGTCTTTGCTCTGATACTATCTGACCATGGAATTGGTATATATAAGTAAAGGTGTGTAGGTGGCAAATCCTCCCATGTGAGAAGTAAAGGGGACTTGCACTCTGGAAATATTAAATAAAAAAATAAAATAAAAATAGTTTGGACGTTTTCTCTCTGGGCCTGCACTGAAAATAGGCATTTGCTCAGATGGACTATCCCAGTTAGCAAGTAAAAATAAGTACATAAAAACATGTATACATACACAAACATTTTTGCATGCCATTTTAGTGGGTAAGTTTGCACTGGGTAGTATTTTTTGGGTGCGTTCCTCCTTGACAGCTCATAGTGGATCATATATACATTGTTTTGAAGACATTCAGAGACTAATATAAATTACATTGTGTGCAAATGACTTTTATTTTATTTGACATTTAGTAACAGTATGGCGTGGCTACTTGTGGGCCCTTTTCAGCCACAGTCTAAGAAGCCATATATGTATTCAATCGCAGTAATTAAAATCAAGTAATTTCTATGGTATCCCCAAAGTCTCAAACAACCCACTAAACAAATATAGTGGATCCAAAAACAAAACAACGTAAGAAACTTCTCTGTATGGAAGATTTTCAATTCATATATATCTAGTTAATCACTGCATATTAATAAGATCAAATAATGGTAGGAGAAGTAGTGAACTTAAACTCATCCTAAGTAAAAAAATAATAAAAAAATGTATTTTGAAATATTATACAGACTTACTGAGTATTCAAAAGAAATCCAAGCAGGGTAGTCAGTCTGTTTCCAGTCAAAAATCCTTTATTAAGCACAAAGACAAGTGATCCAAATAAAACAAAATTAACAGAATAGTTTCATCACAAACTTTCTAACTATATATATACTTTTTTATCATGTATGGGAGTGGTTTATTGTGCTGAAAAACACAGTGTATTGGTATACGTGTTAACAGATTCACACTCCTTCCCCCATCAGTGTGACATTCAAGCTGGTCCTGCCCTACTAAGTAGCTGTCATAATGATATAACTCTTAAGTACTTTAAATAAATTACTTTAAATAAAATTAATAATGACGTGGTACCTCTTATTAACCAGTTTATTAAGTCTGTGATTTTATCCAAGACAATACACTACATGGTTGGAAATATTTAAGCCTTAGACCATTTGGCAATCTATAAATATATATAAATATATAGAAATGCATTTTGCATGCCAAAAATCCATTGTGCAAACCATATTCTATTTCCATAACCTATAGTTAACAAAGATCGCTTTCATCCTTCTAGACTTCTTCAGTCTGTGTACAAAAACCCTAAAAAACTATCTACAAAAAATTATTGTATAATTAGCTAGTGTTGTTATTAAACATCATTTCAAATAAAATAGAAATAAAGAAGAAAAAAGGAAAAAAAATGTGATGATAGAAACAAAATATACACTTCTATTAAAAATGATTTGCCATGGTATTTAAAACCAACTGGAAGAATAAAATAAAATAAAATAAAATTAGTCATGTAAATAATGTGGCAATTTTTCAAGTTCCAGTACACTTTTAAGTGAACAGCAATAATTTAGTCCAGGTTTCCTGAAAGAGTTCATCTTTAATTGCCACATGAGTTCAAGTTTTTCTAGCATATTCATGATGTCTCCTTCAAGATCACCTATGTCTATGTGATCCAGTATCTGGAACCTAAAACCTGTGTGTCTTTAAGCAGAGCAATGTGTTTGGCTAGTGCATTATTTTTCAGTCAGGTACAGTCAGGGGAGGTGACATCTATGCAGAATTCTAGCTTTGGGAATAGATTTATTACCACCTATAGCTATGATAGTGAATCTATTAAATTTATCCTCTGTAAAAATTGGTGTGTGGTGACAGAAAATATGGAGACTTGTGACAAATTGAAGGACCATCCAGTGGTGGTTTATAAAATGGCTTGAGTTTTAAGTCCTTTTTGTAGTCAAAGGTAGGGACAAACAAAGACATTTCTGATAAAGGTATGCATCATTGTTCTAAGTGCCATTATTGTAAGTATGCTATTGAGGGTGAAGTTTTTACAATTAATGGCACTGCCATTAAGATTTTGGATAGTTTTACTTGTATCACAAAAGGAGTGGTTTATATTGCTAAATACCAGTCATGTTTGTGTTTTTACATCAGTAAGATGGAAAGGACATTAAAAGAGAGTGTGTATGAGCGTATCCGTGACATTAGAAATGCGAACCAAGCAAATCCGCTTGCAAAACATGTTAAATTATATACGGTTCACATGTTTGAATTTTTTATTGTAGAGAAATTCATTCCTAATGTTCTAGGTAGACCTTAAAGTTTAATACTTGAGAAGAGGGAGTTGGCTTGGCAGCTCCAATTGAATGCTGGCATTTTTCCAGGTATTAATGACTATATTTCTATTGCTCCCTTATTGAAATTGAAAGCTCAGAGTAGATAGTTTTTAACTGTTTTATATATTTTTATATATTATCATGTTCAAATATTCAATATGCATTTGAATATATATATATATATATATATATATATATATATATATATATATATATATATATATATATATATATATATATATATATATATACTTGTTTTATGCATTTAAATATGTACACATATTTTTATTCCTATTTTTATTTTTGTATACATGAATATTTTGTAATTTGTTTGTATGTAAGGTTTAAGAAGTGTTGGTGGAAAGATCATGTGACATTGTAGGGTTTAAATATTGGAGTTTGTTTTTATTATGTTGTCTTGGCTGATGAAGTCTTATAACATAAGATGAAAGAGCTTCTTTATACAATTAAATATTTTTAATATTAGTTACATGTTTAGTTGCAGTGTGTTCTCCTATGTTCCATACTGTTTTGTGTTTATTTAGTTTGACTTTTTGACTTTTTTGAGTTTGGTAATTTTTACATTTTGGTATGGTTGTGGGGTCACAGGAGTGTTTGCAACCTTTATTTAATGAATTTTCATTTGTGGACCTTCAGTGTTCTGTGGGCAACCTTACTGCTTTGGTCCAATAGCTGTCACAGAGGATGGATGCCTTCTCTGCCTTTGATGATAACCAAGCAGTTCAGAGGGAACAGCCAGCCAATGCTTATCCCATCTTTCAGGCTACTAAATCTAAGGACAGTTATAACAACAACTGCAATAATGGGAATGGGAATGGAGTGATGGCAGGTTCAAAGATTAATATATTGATGCCTGGTATTAATGATTTTGGGGAATTTCCCTTCTGTAACTTCAAGGATTGGTTAGAAAATGGTCCAGCTTTGTTTTCAGACAACACTCATGTTGCAGTGGACATCTTTCTTATGGAGAATTTAGAACTTTTTGAATGTAAGCTTCTGAAAATATTTAAGCTCTAACTGGAAAACATCTATCTGATGGAGTCAATTAAGGCGGGCAGGTTTCTAAAGGGGATCCGTTTATGGAAATATCCAACAGGCTTGTTTTTTAACTCCCCCTTACACTTGGATTTACTTCAGTTATTTGATAATATGGCTGTGAATCTATGGGGGTATTAATTAAGCAAAATAACATTTTAATTGCTAGTTTAATGGCAGAGGTGAGTTCATTGGGCAAAAGCATTACTGAGAACTTTTATCCACAAATTAAAACACAACACTGCCATATTTTTTTCTTGTATTGAAAGTGAAGTTGATCAGATAAGGAACAGGAAACTAATGAAGCTAGATAGAGACAAGTTAGAATATGAAAATGGTAGAGCACATCCTGTTCCTCCCTTATCACAGGAATGGGGTACTAAAGATAAATCGAGGAATCATGAAGTCAATGACAATGATTTTTCTGTTAATTATAAATACAACAATTTACAATGTTATGAGACTGATGAGGCCCCTTTGGAACATTTGCTCCCTTGGAGATCAGAACAATTGAAGGAGAAGCAGCAGAAACAGGGGACTCAATGGCAGAAATAGCTAGGACAATGGAAGAAAAATGAGCAATGAAGGAACTGCTGGCAATAATGGAGGAAAGTTCAGAAAATACAACATCTTACATGGTGGATACTATATTTAATAACACAGGTGATTTTAAGATTTTTAATTTTAGTTCTTGTGAAGTTGGGACAAAAATGTGCTGACATTTTGTCTAAAGGTTTCACATGTGTTATTTCGAAATGGGTGAACTTGATAGAGACTATGATGGACTTAAAATTATACACTAGGAAGTTGAATTTTGTTTTGATGTTTCAGGAGGATGGTGAACTGGGGAGTAATTTAAGAGTTGCTAGTACTTATAATTCCCCCTTCATCCCATTATTTATGTTTTTGAGAAATTGTGTGAATTTGATATCTAGGCTTTTTTCAGAAACACTGCTAATAATAATAGTGTATATTTTGACATCACTGATGATGAATGGGACATGTTACTTGATTTGAAGTCATGTGATATTCATATTATGAAGCCAAATAAGGGGGGTGGAGTTGTACTAATTGATCAGATGTTGTATGACCAGATAATTTACAAAATTTTATTTGAAGATTCATACACACAAGTTTCTGAGAATGATGGGATTGTGGCTTATGACAGAATTAGAATGATTTTATCTGATATGCTTATGCAACAATAGATTATGCCTGATGAATTTATGCATTTATTTTTAATGAATCCAACTATTCCTACCATTTTTGGTCTACCAAAAATTGAGAAGAATTTATATGATCCAGCTTTGAGCCCATTTGATGATGGAAGATCATCAATTATGACACCTATAGTAAAGTTTTTGGATTTTCATTTGAAAAAGGAACTGAATAGATTTGCCCATCTTAGTAGGGATTCATTGGATCTTTTGAGTAAATTTAATGAGTTACCATTTGATGAAAAATTTATTTTTTGACTATAGATATCAAGGATTTATATACCTGTATTCCATAGGCTTGAATTGGTTTCTTGACTTTTTAACGTCTGAAACTACCTTTACTTAGTCTAGGATTAATTTATCTGTTGACCTGCTGTCCTTAGTGTTGAACACCAATTTCATCACATTTGACCATAAGTTTTTTTCATCATCTTAAAAGTATAGCAATGGGATTAGCTTGTGGTTCCCTATATGTGAATATAGTAATGGCTGAATGGGAGAAAAGGTTTGCGTTTGACAGTGCCTTCAAGGTTTTTTGGTATTTATACACCCGATACCTGGATGACATACTTATTGTATGGAAGGATAAAGTTGAACTGATTCCAGGTTTTGTAGAATACCTTAATACTACCACTGATTTCTTTTCTTTTACACATGAGATTGGTAGAGATGAAATATAATATCTAGATGTTATGCTGATAAAAGATTATGATGCTAAGGGATGAATTTCAAGGATTTATAGGAAAGCTACTTTTTCAAATAGTTATTTACATTTCTCTAGTGCACATCTTATCTCAAATAAGAAAGGTGTTGTAAAAAGCCAATTTGTCAGGGCAGCAAAGATGACAAATGTTTTGAAGAATTTTTGGATGACAGTCAGTTTATTAAGGGAATGTTTCTTAGAAGGGGTTATCCGGAGTATTTTTTCACTGATATTCTGAATTAAGCTATTTTGAAAAGGAAGAGTCAATTTTTTACCCCTATTTTGAAAAGAGCAGGCTTGGACCTAGTTAGGTTTGATGTACAGTCAGGGAGGTGACATCTATGTGGAATTCTAGTTTTATTACCACCTATAGCTTTGATAGTGAATCTATTAAATCTATCCTCTGTAAAAATTTGTGTGTGGTGACAGAATATATGGAGAATTGTGACACATTGGGGGATCGTCCAGTGATGGTTTATAAGAAGGATTTGAATTTTAAGTACTTTTTGGTGTTAAAGGTAGGGACAAACAAGGAAATTTCTGATAAAGGTATGCATTGTTGTTCTAAGTGCCATTATTGTAAGTATGTTATTGAGGGTGATGTTTTTGCAATTAATGGTACTATCATTAAAATTTTGGGTAGTTTTAGTTCTATCTCAAAAGCAGTGGTTTATATTGCCAAATACCAGTCATGTTTGTGTTTTTACATCTGTAAGATGGAAAGGGCACTAAAAGAGATAATGTATGAGCATTTCCTTGACATTAGAAATGGGAACCAAGCAACTGCCCTTACAAAACATATTAAATTATATGCTGGTCACATGTTTGAGTTTTTTATTGTAGAACAAGTCATTCCTAATGTTCGAAGTAGACGTTGGGGTTTAATACTTTAGAAGAGGGAGTTGGCTGGGCAGCTCAGACTAAATGCTGGCATTTTCCAGGTATTAATGGTTGTATTTATATTGCTCCCTTCTTGAAATTGAAATCTCATAGTAGATAGTTTTTTACTGTTTTATATATTTTTGTATGTTATTGTGTTTAAATATTCAATATGCATTTGAATATATATATATATATATATATATATATATATATATATATATATATATATATATATACATATACACATTTGTTTTGTGCATTTAAATATGTACACATTTTAATTCCTATTTTATTTTTATTTTTTGTATACATGAATATTTTGTAGTTTGGTGGTATGTACCTATAAAAAGGTTTAAGAAGTTTTGGCGGGAAAGATCAGATGACACTCTAGGGTTTAAATACTGGAGTTTGTTTTTATTATGTTGTCTGATGAAGTCTTATAACATAAGACAAAAGAGCTTATCTTTATACAATTAAAGTTTTTTTAATATTAGTTATGTGTTTAGCTGTGGTCTGTTCACCCAAGTTCCGTATCGGTTTTGCGTTTATTTACCTAAGGTTAAGTTCCATAGGACAGTGCTTTTCTGAGCTACATTTTCTAGAAATTTAATGTTACTCTTATATTTGACATTTTTCCTGTTGCAACACTGTATTATATTTGTAGTTAGTATATTTATCTAATTTTGGTTACTTGTTTACACTGTTTTTTCCTGCATTCTGTTTGGCAGATGTTTTTCACTTTTAAGCAATATTTTTCTATGTCATTGTTTTAGAACTTTTATTGGCAGGTTTAAGTGTTTTGAGTTTCATACTAGTGGAGAATGCTATATTTGTTGGATGGAATTATGTATTTTGGGCTTTTGAATGTTTGCTTAGTTTACTGTTTTCTCCACTAGAGTGAAAGGGAGGGATTGCCTTGCTTTTTGTTCTTTCTGTATTAGATTTTTTTTTGTTCTCTTGTTATATTTACTGTTTGTAATATTATACTGTTGAATTCTATTTTTTACAAATTCTTTTATTAGACATAATATTAAATACATATTATAAACAGCATTTATGCTATATCATGTTAGTAAAACTCTGACAAAGAGAATCAATGATTAATAAAAACAGAATAAAAGACACAAAGAAAGGATGTACAGATTAAGATAATTTACAATAATAACAAATATAGTACTTCATGAATCATTTTGGAGCTTTTCTCCCTGGGCCTTTGCTGAAAATGGGTTCTTGACTCAGTCAAACTGTCCTGGTAAGCAAATTTTAAATAAATAAATAAAGAAATAAAATACATAAACTATTAGCAATTTGCAACAACTCCTAGCTTTAAAAATGCAGTGCCAGTTATTATGAAATAAAATTAAATCAAATAAAAAAAACTTAATTGGATAGTGAGATATACCCCCATTCTCTCTCTCTCTCTCTCTCTCTCTACTTTTTCAGTTTTAGCCTTTTATTCCATTTTGTTATATAAAGATGGCATTTGTTATTTTTTGCCAAAGTTTTTTTTTGTATTATATTCCCCTGTCAACCCTATTGTTGGGGTTGGGTAAGGGTGACAGTCTCAATTTTTCCTTCTCCTTGTAATGGTCTTTTGGCAGCTAACATGATTATTCCAAATAATGCCATAGCTGCTTTTTGCAGTATAACCTCCCAAGAAAAGGTCTTTTTTTTCTAAAGACCTATCCCTCTTGGTAAGATATTATTTAATATTCCATATATTTCTGTTTTAAACCATTTTAACTTTTCTCATTCCCAACATATTCAGATGAAATTAATTTGCTGTATTTATCACACCTCCAACAATTCCCCTTATTTGTTGGGAACAATTTGCTATCCTGCTTGGTGTGTAGACATGTTTATGAAGGCATTTCCAGGAAAATATATGGACTTTTCTTAATCTTTTAAACATTTTTCATACCCATATATATTTTTCCCAGTTTTTGTCAGTTATTACTTTAACTATCTCTTGCCCAAAACTGGATTGAAAGAATCTTATCTGCTTATATTTGTGGGTATTAACCAAATTATACATTTTAGATATTGTCCCGCTAGGATTCCATTGTTGCTTATATGGACTCTCAAAATGTTTCACCCAAGGATTACCCTGGTCTCTCTCCACCAACTTATTTTTAATTTTGAAGTAAACTTCCCCAAGGCTTTTATAAAACAAATAATCCCTATTCTATAACCCAAATTTCTTTTCATTCTATCCCAAATTAAAAACCCTTGTGCTTCCTCCAACCAAGTCCAATATAAAGGTTTCATCAGCTTTTTTTTTGTTAACTCTTGTAATTACCTACCTAGTTGCATATCTTGCATTGCAACTTGTACTGGCACTATCCAGATTTTAGACTGACCCTCCTCATCCTGCCCCAGAATGCATTGTAAAGTGTTTATCTTGTCACTCCACATGCTTTCTCCTTGTCCTCTTCCCTTATTTCAGAGTATGACTTTCAGGTCTTTTCCATTACACTTTATTTCTCATTTCTCAATTTTTAGCAATATTGCCTGATTTGCATTATTGTACCACTAGTTAATAATTAATAATTATAATCTGTGCTGACCTTCAGTATCCTAAGATATCTGGTACCCCAAGCACCCCCCTCCAGTTTGTGAGCTGGGTTTGGTAATCCCAGACTTTTCAGAGTTTTGAGTTTTTCCACATAAATCCCATCACAATAGTCTTCAGATTCCTGGAAAAAGGTTTTCTTGGGTTTATTGGAAATGACTGTAAAATATATAACAGTGGAGATTTTATAAACATCAGCAGAGCCTGCACCTTTTGATCCAGATCTCACTTTATATTGTTCCATCCTTTAAGACACCCCTGAGCTTTTTCTGTGCATTATTGCATATGATCCTTACTATTTCTTCAATTTAAAAAACAGACAAACTAGTTACCAGTGATAACTCTAGCAGCAACAAAACTAAATCCAATAATAAACAAAGAGTAGTTGCTGTAGCCATGAACAGATTTGGCATATTTTAAAGACAATGTTTTACCAAAAGTTTTCGTGGCTCCAGCAACTAGTCTTTTGTTTATCATATTTTTTCAGTTTAAGGGTAATTAATATTCTTAAATACTGCATTTGTTTTTTTCCTCCCATGTTTCCAAAAACATCTTTCTTAATGCTGCTGAAGGAGTATAATTTATTTCTATTGCCTATGCTTTTTGGGAATCAATTTTTTTACCCTGAGATGGCTCCAAAATCATTAAGGATATCTATTATTAAAGGCATATCCCAATCTGGTTCAGCAAAGTAAGTACGATTCAAAAAAAGTGGTCTAAAACACTGGCTTTTACTACTGGCACTTAGAGGATCATAAAAGGAATTTCTTCTGTTCCTGTCTGTTTACTTTACTGGTTCAGCAAAGTAAGCTATGAGGTCATCTGCATTTAAAGCAATTTCACCTCATCACCTCCTATCATAATTCCTTTCACTTTTGTTGCTCTTAACCTAATAGGAAGGAGCTCTAAACAGATTACAAATAATAGAGGGGCACTGGACACCCCTGCCTTGTACCTCTAGTAATTCCAAAAGCCATGGACAATTTTGCATTTATTTTCAGACATAGGAACCCCTATATGAATTTCTTAACAATTGCAGGTACATGTTGGAGAAGCCACACTTCTCAAAGAGCTTAAACAGATATACCCACCCCCCTCTTTTGTACATCTTTTAAGCATTTATGCCATCTATGTTAGCTATTAACATATTTCGCTGTTTTGTCTGCTTTTTGCATTATCACTAGTGTTTTAATGAGATTATCACAGGTCTATCTTGTCTTTATAAATCTACTTTAATCTTTATGGATCAATTGTGGCATTAAGTCTTCCATTCATGTTGCCACTGCAACCATAAATATTTTATAGTTTTGATTGAGAACTGAAATTGGCCTATATGATTCCACCTTGGATCTTTACCAAGCTTTGTAATAGCTATTACAGCTCTTTTCCATGAGGGTGGTACTTGTGTGGTTGCTAGGACCCAACTGAATAAGACTACCAATACCTGAATAATATGGCTTCCTCCCATCCTACATAGCTCTGCTTGTATATCATCCATCCAAACTTGGAACCTTGTCTATCTTCAATTTTTCCATCACTGTGTATGTCTTCCCTTTTTATTGGTTTGATTATAGTTTATACTTCTTCTGTTTTTAAAGAAGTTTTTATTTCAGCTAAAAATGCAGGACTATATGGAGGTTTTGTCTCCTTATAAATCTTATAACATTACCTCTCTTTACTGGAAAGCCCATCCTAGTTACATTCCAGGATAAGATATTGATCTTCTTCATGTTAATACCTGTCATTACTAATTCTACTATTTATTGTTTTCTAGTTAGTCCTCTACATATCACTGCTTCTCCTAGGGCCACTGCTGCTCTGACATAATTTTTGGGTACTTTTTTTATTTGTTTCTAATATCTCCCCTTGTATAATTTCCATCTTATATTTTCTCCCTTAACACAATATGATTTAAGTATAATCAAAAAAGTATCAAACTAGATATATTTTTTTAGTTTGTCATGAAACTAATTCTGTGAAAGTTGAAAACTCTTTCTTCCAAGGCTGCCTAGTAGCCATTTTCTTGTCTCTAGGGTGGATAAAGTTATGCAAGACTTTGCATTTATGTTAATCAGGCTATTAGACATAGCTCAATTACTATCACCCCCTCTCCACCAGCAACACCTATTTTATGTAGACAGTTTTGTATTTCAGGCTTGCTCTTCCTTTCTGAGAACTTACATTTAATTTTCAACATGGCAAATATGCATCTCTTGAAGCTATCATTTTATTTCTCTCTTTCTTTGTCAAAGGCTTTTCCTTCTGCTGCACTTTTTGAAGAAATAAAAGAAATGTGGCACACACTGCATAGATGATTGCCTTTCTGCTGACTGCTGTATTTCCTGACATTTGCCTCCATTTGTATTAGCTTCAGACTCTGATCATTCTTTAATGTCACACATTTCCTGTTCAAGATCCAAATAAGTTTTTGTCCCTGTCAGAAAAAATAGCCTCCCACACAGGCTGGTACTGGTATATTTGCCCTCCCCTTGCAAAAACACTTGGTTTCACCTGCTTGGGGGGGGGGGCTAATCCTTGGATCATGCTTGGTATACATCTATGTTGTGTTTTCAAAATGTTTAATTCTGTATTTTGGATGGAGATCATTGCTAATGTCGATGAAAATAAATATACCCATAGATAGATTATTTTATTTATACATTGTTACCCAAGTTACTCCCACCAGACCAGTGGCCTCTTCTCTAGAGAGACCCAAAGTAATATCCATACTGACTAGGGGAAATTTGAGCAAGGCACTAGGGATCTTCCCCGAGTCTTTTTCGATAAGTGCCACTGGATTTTACAGCCATCCAAGCTATCACCAACACAAGTGGATGGAGGCACTGATTAAAGAGTCATGCAAAGTTTTTTTTTATTTATTTACATCAGTTTCTCTTTTTTTTTTTTAATTTGATCTGTGTAACACATCCTCCTGGTATAAAAATAAGAAAGTCAAAAAATCAGGGAGAAAACTCAGGGAAATTTAGGACATCTAGTGGAACAGGAATGCCTATACCTAATAAGAATAACATTAGCATATTACCGGAACATGGATCCTCCTACTTCTAGTAGCAATATGGTGCAGCAGATACACACATGCCATGCATGTATGCAGATATCTGTGTGCAGGCTATTATGAATGGCATACTCGATCTGCAACATATTTTCACTAATTTATTATCAGTCAAGTAACTGAATATACAGATGGTGAATTTGCTCATATGATTTATCTTAGAAATTAATTTATACTTTTCAGCTAGCATAAAATATGTACCTTTACTCAGCAAACAGCTTAGTCATGAAAAATAAAACTGACCAAATAAGATATTTACTGACTTCTGATGGGATGGATTCTACTGACACTGAAGTACAAAACAGGTGTAGTTGATATTTTATCTCTTAGTAGAATGCGAAGAAACAGTACAACTCATTCTGCCTTTCCTTTCCCTGTTTAATAGAAGTTTTTTTTTTATTACTTTTTTCTGGACTGCTGGATTGGCGCCATTGGTAATTTTAGGAAATTTATGGCATATAGCCTTGAGCTCAGACAAAGTTTCTCACTGTCAAACTGATATAACAGTTATCCCTTGACAAATGTTCCCTAGTCCATCATTAAACTACTAGTACTAGTAGTGTCTGTCTTCCTATAATTAAAATAAAAAGTTGTCTCCATTTTTCTTTTTCTAAAATAACAAATGAAATATGTATGAACTACACAGAACTGCACCATTTCTACAGTGTTGCTGGGTGATTTCATTTGGGAGGAGAGTGGTAAATATTTGTTAGAAGGAAACAACTGTACAAATAAACAATGCATTGAGTGAACAAAATGTCACCCATTGTGTAAGTATGAAAGAGAATGTCCAATTCCTTGCAATTCACAGACAGCATATCAGTAAGCCTATAGATTCAATGGGTATTTTACAGTGGAAAAGAGGACAGAAGGTACAAGTAGCCAGATAAACTATTGTAAGGCTTGGTGCTGTGTGTTTAAGATAGGAAAGACATTGGTGACCATGGAGGCCTTAAAAGCAGTCTGAGAAGTGTACTAAATTCTACATTGTGCAAGAATCAGGTCTACTACAGTGTAAATAAGGAATGTGGGATGCTATATATATTTGAAACATAAAATGGGTATCCTATAAAAGAAATCTGAGGAACTTGAGAGGTAAAAAAAGGCACATTAGACCCTGAAGGGATGTAAAAGAAGTCCATGAGACAGGATGGAGTGGGAAAACATGGAGGGGGAGGGGGTAGTGATAAGATAACATGTGCAAAAATTGAAAGAGAGGTACAGGAAGTAGGAAAAGAGACAACAGATACTGTTATAAAAGATAGGACAAACAGAAGCAAAGGTGAAAAGACAAATGACAGCATTGCCATTTAATGAAAGGTAAGACAGTAAGAGGTTTCCATGCAGGAAGCAACACAGTGTGGAGATCAGGAGGGAATTAGGAAGTGGTGGATACTTAAATCAAATGGGAATGACAGAAGCTGAAAGGAATGGAAGAACAGAGAGGGCTTGTAAGAAGACTACATGAAAAATGGAAAAAGGGGTCAAATGCAGCACAGTGAGAAATCAACCTATGCGAACAGTGAAAAGGGCTGTGATGGTAAGACTGGAAATGAAATGGTACATACAGATTGTGTAGTGGCATTGAGAAGAACTGAAGGAAATGGGAATCATTGTGAGGACATAAAAGGGGATTTTGATTTTCAGTCACCAAGGGGGATTAAACTGTCTTATCATGGGAGAGAAGATAGGGTGGATTTTAAAGAAACAAGTCATCTGGCTAAAACTTAGTAAGACATGCGAGGAGGTCATCAGAGTGGTCACCCTTGTTTCTTCTGCCATCCTTGTTGTCTTGGGTCTCATGAGGCAGTGTAGCAATTGCCTCATGTACACAGACAACCTTCTACTAATAATACAGTCTAGTACAGAGTGCAAGAGATGTATTTACATCAAGAATCTAGAATCCATGCTCTCTCTCACTCAAAACAGTAACACAGAGAAGGTTATCAACTCACCCACCACTACATATTCACATAGTACCACTACTCCTAAACATAACACTACTCATACACATAGTACTCATCAAACACATAAATCCATATAAGCAGAGGTTCTCTCAAAAAACTTACTGAAAAACCAGAGACCTCCAAAACAGAAGTCTGTTACAGCTAACACAGTCTCCACAGCACCCATGATACATAGAAACACCAGTGTCTCACCTATCATGCCCGTAAGGCATAACACTCAAAAAACAAGTTTTGTGTCATTGGAGACACCATAGTGAGACACATGGATATTCCACTCTCCAGGCTGGACAAGGAGAAAGTTACGATCAGCTGCCTGTCTGGTGCCAGGATTCGCCAAATCATGCATGCACTTAGGTCTCTCAGCAACAAGTACTGTTACGACTCTGTCATAGTTCATGTTGGTGTGAATGACTTGAGACATACCCCACTGGACCGTTAGCACCTGGCACCCCTAGGCTTTCAGATGCTGGCAAAGGCTTTTGCCTCCCCATAGTGCCTTTTTTAGGCAAGGTGTCAAAAACAACATTACTGACATGAAATTAACTAATCAGAACAAAATATGGGTCATGCTGCTAAATGCTAGGAGTTTAAACCAAAAACTGCACTCCCTGGAAGCGCTTTTATCACTAGAAGATGGAGATGTCTGTGCAGTCACAGAAACCTGGTTTAAGGCCTCAGAGAGTACCCCAGCCCTGCAAGGCTACAATGCCTTCTACACCTTTAGATTGCAAAATGAATGTGTGAACACCAAAGGAGGCAGTGTTTCACTCTATATTAGAGATAAATTCACCTCACATCTAGTTAGACTGGACAACTACATTGAGTTACTCCAGGTCCAAGTTGTGGTGGGTACCACCCCCTTTCAAGTCCTAGCCAGTTATAGATCCCCCTCTATGGGTCACAACACCCCTCTAATCCTACTTAACAAAACTGAAGACAATCCAAATTTTACTCAACACACTGGTTATGGGGGATTTCAATTATCCCACCATCAACCGGGAAACCTACTCTAGCCCAAACTCGCTAACAAAAAAGTTCCTTGAGTTTGCGAATTTAAATGCCCTGGAGCAAATTGTCCATACCTAGTCCTCACCAGATCTGTCAAACAGGTGCACTCCTGTAACTTTTGGACCCTCGTTAGTTAAAACCGACCACAAATCAGTCACCTTCAAACTGACACTAACTCCAGAACTTGCAAAGAGTGAAATCAGACTAAAAAACTTTACCAAGACAAACTATACCCTCCTAGGTGAAGGTATAAATGCATTCCAAGCTCTATCCCAAGCTGAAAGTGGTAACTATGTTGAAGCTTACACTAAAGCCCAGTACAATCACTTGCATAAGTATATGAATTTGGCTGTAGCAGATAGAATCAAAGCCAGAGCCCCAAGTAAAATCAAGCTACCATGGTGGACTTCCAGCACCAACAAACTCTACAATAAATGCAAAAAGTTGCTGTCCATGAAAACAAAGACAAGGACCAACAATGGAAAAGCACCCTCCTCAGCCTTAACAGGGAAATAAGACAATCTGTCAAATCCTCCAAGAGCTCCTTTAAGAGAAACCTAGCAAGTACTGCCTAGGATAACCATAAGGCCGTTTACAGCTATGTACATAACCTAAAGGGTAGGACCCACGCATGTTCAGAAATGGTGGCTAATAGTATAACACAGACTGACCCCACAGATATAGCAAACCTGATAGCAGATAGGTTTGGTGAAAATTTCACTTCTTGATCCACTCCTAACTTAAAACAAACCCTCCCCCAACCCCCACACACACACACCTTACATATCTGAAGAGCAGGTCCTCAAAGCCAAGGCAAAGAACATGGCCTGTATGGGACCAGATGGCATCCCAGGCTGTCTTCTAAGCAGGCTAAAACATGAACTAGCATCACCACAAGTACCCTTTTCAATCATAGCCTAACCACAGGGTTTTTTCCTGTAGAATGGAGAACAGCTACAGTTATTCCCCTCCAGAAATGTGGCCTACCAACAGATCCAGGGAATTACAGCCCCATAAGCCTGACCAACCCCATCTGTAAGACCATGAACTGTATCATTATGGACCTCATAAATAAAGGCATAGGTAACTTCCAAACCATGAATCCTGCCCAATTCGGCTTTGTGCAGGTCATATCCTGCCTGTTAAATCTGGTGCATTTTTTTGAAAGTGTGACCAAGGCCATTGATGAGGGCAAATCTGTGCACACAGCATACATCAACTTGGCAACGGCTTTCGACACAATCCCACATTCAGGCATTACTGAAAAACGTAGCAAACTGAATGTAAACCCCTTCATTGTAAGATGAGTTGCCAACTGGCTCACAAACTGGACAAACACTATCAAAATGAGTGACTCCACATCAACCAGCAGACCTGTTACCAGCGGGGTGCCACAGGGGTCAGTGCTGGCCCCTACTGTTTGGTATATACTTCTCAGAAGTTCAGGTCAAAACTAAAGAGTTGTGGCTGCAAACTAGGTGCAATCACTAAATCCCCAAATTATGTCATTATACTTCAGGATGGTCTCACACAGACCAATGACTGGTGTATTAGTAACAGTCTCAGACTGAATGCAGAGAAATGCATCATCATTCCCTTTGGCACAAACAATGTCCCTTCACACTATCAAATCAATAACAATACCCTAAGTACTCATGAAGTGGTAAGGGATCTGGGATCACAGGTTGACAGCAACCTTAACTTTGACTGACATGTGTCTACCATTGTAAGGAAAGATTTCCATGTAGCTCACTTGATTAGTAAAGGCATCACCTTGAGAGCAAGAGAAGTTATAACCCCCCCCCCCCATACTCGGCACTTATCCAGCCCATTATTGAGTTTAAAGCCTCATTCGATATGTTCTGTACTAAATATCTACAGCAATTAGAGAAACCTCAGAGGTTTCTAACAAAGAAGTTCAAGGACCTCTGGCATGTGCCTTACACAGACTGACTAAAATCCTTGTCACTATACTCTGTATTGTATAGACTTCTTAGGGTTGGCTTATGCCTGACCTACAGAGCAACCCAAGACCCAAATCTAATTAACTTACTGCATATTTGTAAATCAAATGGGTCTAGGGCTGCCCATTCCAGGGACTTAAATATAGCCTGCAACTTAAATAGGACATGCTGGAGGCACATATTTATCTGCCATCGACTACCATGTCTTTGGAACAGGCTACCAGTTCATGTAAAACAGAGCACGTCTATGACACTGTTCAAGACAAACCTGGATTAGTGGATGAAGAACCATAAAATCTTACTGAGTATGCACCCACAACCCTCTTGGACATGGGAAGTTACCACTAAATGCAATCTTGGTTATTGACTAGTACCTCTATGGTATTACAGTGGGTTGAAATGGCTACACTTACAATGATCTTCCGGTCAATAGTCTAGTAATCTCCTGTGATCCTATGGATAGATACATTGTGGTGTATATAGGAAACAGTGACCAAATAAATGAGACAGATGAAGAAGCAATAAACAGGGCTATGAAGGTGACACAGAGATGGAAGGATAGGGAACTGGGGTATCATTTTCAAAACTGTTAACTGTGCCAGCAGCCAGAATTCTGGTGAAGGAGAGGATTAGGGAGTATAATGTGCGGCTGTGTCATGGGATCAAGCAGAAGGACTTAAAACTAATAGGAGTTTAAATCAGGGTACTGGACAGTAAAAACAATTCTATATGAGAGGAGGCCTCCAACATAGCCTGGGACAGACAGCTGTGCTTATGGCTTAGATAGTTATACTTCAGTGATTATACTTTAAGATTGAAGGAGGGGCTGTTACAGAAGCAAAAGTGTGGTAGGTACTCAGGCAGTAGAAAAGACAGATGGAAACAATGAGAAGAAATTATGACAAAGAAACAAGCAAGAAAGTTTGAAGCATGACTGCATAGCATCATTATGCAATGTAAGAAACCTGGGTATGAAACTGGAGGGGGCAGACATTACTGGCATCACAGAAACATTGACTAATGATAAGAGGGGGAGGAAAATTGAAGTAATAAGTTGAGTCTATCCTGGAATGGTATAGAAGCAAGATATGGAGGTGGAGTAGTAGCCATCAAATAGGTTGGTGAAGAAGAGGAACACCATACCATGAAGGGGACAAGAGAAACAGCAAGGTCAAACTCTAGTGCACATACCTTCATAGAGATATAGGCGGGAGATGCTGATTGACACATGTGGTTTGTCAGCCCCATAAATGTCAAGGAAAGTGGATGAGAGAATGAAGGACAGAATGAAAAGGAGTGGTGTGAAAAGATGAAGGCTATAATCACTGTAGAAAAAAGCAAGCCAGGTATAAGGACACAAACTCCAATTTATTCTACTTAGTGCTTTCATCTCAGATAATGATAAGACTTCTTCATATCTGAAGAAGTCTTATCATTGTCTGAGATGAAAGTGCTAAGTAGAATAAATTGGAGTTTTTGTCCTTACATCCGGGTTGCTTTTTTCTGGTTTAAAGTATTTGTGGAGTTTATATATATTCTATAATCACTGTAGACCTGAATTCAACAGGAGCAGTCACTTTAGAGCATTAGTCCTGATAGCAATTACAGGGCACTGCAATAAAGCTCCATCAGCAAGAACTGTTGACCATGCTCCCTAACACCTTGCACCTGGTGTAACTGTCCCTTTGCCCCACCATAGCTATGCTACTGCTGGGAGGTAATGGTGGTTTTGGACTATGAAGGGTTCAGTAAACTGGTGCTCGACTGCACTAGGACATGCATAATTCTAGATCTGATCAGGACTAGCCAAGTGAAGGTGCCATTTGTCAAGAGTGTTAATGGAATTGTGTAGCTTAGAGAAATGGAAGAGTAGGAATACAAAAATGAAGACATTAGTGTGGGATTTCAGGGAGATGGATTATGCAGATCTGGGAGAAGGATTAAAAATGTGTTAAAGGTATGGGAAAAAAGTAAGAGAGTTGTCAAGTTATGGGAATGGGTCAGGGATAGAATACTTAGAGTTATGAGAAGAAGGTCATTGTGGAGGATGAGGTTAGCAATTCAGCAAAGGAAAAGGTACAAAAAAGGTGGAAAGAATATTGTGTGGAAGTGGAAGGGTCATAGTTCAAGGAGGCAAATGAAATAACAACAAAGGAGTTCAGAGCAATACATTCACTAGTTGGATGTAAGTTGGTAGAAGGGGGTCAAGAAGGAGAACAAATGCTTTTTAGATATATAGTATAAAGGAGGAAGAGACAGACAGCCTTGACTATGCTGAACAAAGATAACAGACTTCAGTGGGCAGCTGTTTGGACAATAAATGAATGATCCATTTTCACTGTGAAAATTCTTCATAAGTGTCAGAATTTTCCCTGGAGTTTGATCAAGTGGTCGCATTTTTGTTGTCAGATTTAAATACATTAAAATGTGTTTCCAAATACAAATATAACTTTGATTGCATTCCCATATGTAATCCTTCTTTAGTATTAATATTTTAGTATGAAGATGGGAAGTAATTGGATGAAAGTCCTCTCCTTCTTCAGAATCAAGTCACCAGTCTCTCAATAGTTTTCAGCTTCTGTTGTTATTTATTTCCATTTTTAAATTTTTACAGGAGACTGGAATGCTATGTCTGTCTTAACACACATACAAATTTTGAAAAAAGTGGTAACAAATTTGTTGCATTGTCCTTTTAGCTGTTTTCTAATCTTTGATGGCTTTTATATTATACACTGCTGTTGCAGTAAGAGCAGTCTTTTTGAACTTGTATGTACAAACCTCAAACATGCTGGCCGGGATTCACTAATCCTCCATGTAAGACTAACTAAGTCTTACACGGAAACTGCAGTCTAAGAGTATGATGTCAACGCTTCATGCATATTCATGAGGGCACGCTGACTCAACTCTAAGGCTAACATGGAGCGTGCACGATTGCAGGGGGCATGTCAGATTGCCGAGCAGTCCAAATATCCATGCCCCTGCAAGTGCCTAAACTGCAAATGTCAACTGAAATGAGCAAGTCCGCTCAAATGTCCACATACCCAACACTACACTCCCCCACATTCTAAATCCCTGTGCAAGTTTAAAATGTAAAGCTTTCCTTTTTTTTATTATTCCCAATATAGCTGCCTGTATTTGCATGTGTATGCGCGGGTTTGCTCATTGCTTAACTACAGTTAGCGGTGTAGACATCGAAGAGGATAATAAACGACTTATATGCAAATTAAGCCAAATAGCAATAGCGTAGTGGTAGACCCCTCGCACAATGAGGAGGCATTCCCGGTTCAAGTCCCGCCACTCCCCTACCTATTTTCTGTAGGAAATGTGTGCATAAAAAGAATTCCTGACATTTACCTTTTAAATTTCAGTAAAATGCATTGAAATGGCCTATGTGGTAGTGAACGATATTTTATATATATATATAAGAAGGTGGAATGGTCATGCATACTGATAAATGCATAAGTAACGTATCTTAAGCAATGTGAAGCACTACTAAGCAAAGTTTACTAGTATTAAGCACAGTTAAGTACAATTGTTCATAGCTTAGCACTGCTTTAACTAGCGCAACAGTGCTGTGCATCACGCCATCTAGCGCAAAGAAAACATGTTCGCGTGGAGCTGTGCACCGCGCTAACTAGCGCAACATTGGGCAACGTCGGGCAGCATAGTGCAACGTAGAGCAACATCGAGCAATGGTAGGCAAAGTTGAGCAAAGTCGGCTAAACACAGCCACACCTCCTAGCCGGTCTGGCCAGAAGTAAAATAAAAAGCAATGACAGGCCTTGAATCTGGAATACTGTGCACCATAATCACAGTACTAAACTACTAAGTCATGACAGCTTTAAATATGGATGCATTTCCAACTCACATATATCGATGGACGTTTATCCATTGCTAAGCAGGTATGCTTTTAGCTGAGATTTTTCAAAACCGGCCAATCACAAATAAGTGCAGGAAATGAGGCATATTTAAGCACCAGAGGTGGGAATAATCGCCATAACTGGTTGTAGCTCCCATCTGCAGACAGTATGGCTGGTATTGGAGAGGGCTCTCATTTTCGAGTGCAACTGTGGGGCATTGAGGAGTCAAAAGTAATGGTTTGGCTCCTTGTCCATCATCATGATGCAAGACTCCTGCAGGGCCAGTTTCAGGGCACTGAGTACAAAGCGGAAGCCTGGAACCATCTAGCACATGATCTCACCAGTGCCACAGGCGTCCCTCGGACTGGTGAGCAGGTCAGGCATCACTACTCAGACCTGAAGAGATGCAAGGAGGACTGACTGAACCAGTGGATACAGGAGGCCCGTGAAATGGAAAATACCCCCCTACTGAGTATGTAGCCATGGAATGAAGTATGTAAGAATTGCTATTGTAGTCTATGTTATGGATAGGTATGTCTCAATATCCCTTCATTTACTTCACAGCTGCAGGTGTCCGTGCTGTGAATCAGCAAGCCTATGCAGATAGGCTGCTAAGGCTGTGACACCAGGCAGGTTAGTAATTATTCTGCATGTGTTGTCATATAAAAGAAGTGAGACAGCCTGAAAAAGAGTGTTGTAACCCATTAATAAAGGTGTAATAAGTGTTGAATAACTTCTCTGCATGTACTGTTATATAAAATAAGTGAGACAGCGTGAAAAGGTGTTGTAACCCATTACTAAAGGTATAATATGTCTTGAATAAAAGACCTCTGCATGCACTGATATATCAAATAAATGAGAGAGCCACTAGAAAAGTGTGTAATGTAATTAATAAAGGTATAATTCCTGGAGTGTGTCCGTGTCACTTTCTTCGATATGTTGTTGTACTCTTGCATTATAGAAATAGTGCTGTTGTATTAAGCGCAGTCAACCCACACATGGGTAGGCCCATATAAAGTGGATGAAGGGAGTGCCAGTAGCTGTTAAGCATATATACAGTCCTCAACTGTTGGTTTATGGCCAGCATGTACAGGTTAATCTGGTACATGAGTAGCTTGTTATTGTGTTCCCCAGAAATGTCAGTGTGCTGCTAGATATGTAGGGGGCTGTCAACATATACCTGATAATGTCACCTGAACACATCCAGATATGTAGATATATAAATATAAATGAAATATATAAATATGTAGCAGTAACATCTGCATCCAGGACAGTTTGTATGTCAGATACAGGTCAGGTATATCAAGAACTAGCAAAACCTATTTCACAATTTAATGGACATTGCCTAGTGTAATAATACATGTAGGGGATATATAACTACAGTCAATAGTAATGTAGTGTAAACTATAAGTATATATAAGTTGTTAATGGAGGTATCTTTTTACACCCTACTGTATGTGCATAAACAATGCAATTCCACACCTCAATGGGTATGTCTAATCTCATAACATTTGTTGGAACACATGTCCTATTGGTTTATAAATATCTGCATTTACTTTGATGCATGTGCCCTGTTCACATACCACAATCTTGGTGGCCTGTTGCCACCAATCAATCCTGCATGCTGTTGGAATGTCCACTGTTGTGCTATATATGCATGTGTTATGCTTGCTGTTCAACTGTTGGAACTCTGGTGTGTTGGGTTAATGGGAATACTACTGTATGCTGCTACAACTAAATTGGAATGCTGTTGGCTATTACTAACCCATATTGTCATTAAATCCTCCTAAACATAGAACGTCTGGGAAGGCCGGTCCCAGCGGACCCACCTGTCCAACCTTAGCTGGCGATGGCACCTGGCACCACCAGGTCCAGTGCCCAGCCTGGGACCTCCACCTCCATTGGTCCTGTGCCACCTTCAGGTGGAAGTGCTGCAGGGGATGGGGCTCACCCCCCATGCAAGCGTGGCCAGAGGAGGGCTGCCTATCACCCTCCAAATGGTCCGGGCTGTGGTGTGTAGGGAGATCGAGCGTTCAGTCGCTGATCCTCTATGCCAGCTTGAGGCAAGAGTGTCGCGACTCATGAGTAAGCCTGCCCCTCCTACACAGCCCCCAGCACAGCCACTCTCCGGGCTGTGAAGGTGCAGTGGTGACTGCCCATGGGTGGGGATCTCAGTTCCACTGTTGCCATCTGTGGGCTCATGGGCTTGCGATTTCCAAACACCCTTCCCTGTCAATGGTGTTCACCCACCCCATGTGTCATATTCCATCCCTGTATGCATCTTGTTTGTCTTGTCTGTTTACCTCCCCAACCTACCTCCCAAAATATACCTACTTCCCCTACCCCACATTCCACTCTCACTTGAAAAAAAAATGGGCAATCTTCTCCCACAAAAAAATTACGCCCCATACATAGCTGCCCATTTTGCACACATGTCTGCTGGACACATAAACTGAAATTTAATTGGCAGTATAACATACTTCGTTGTGCTCACCCCTCTCTCAGGGGTGGACGGTTTCAAATTTCCATCCAAATTACTAGTATATGCACAGCTGTTGCTTTTAAAGAAATGGGCAGCTATGGACCTTCCCTACACCTGTCCTGCACATCCTGAGCTGTTTTCCCTACTGTCTTTCCCTCTTTGTGCCCCTTTTTCACCACTTTCCTATCTCCCCATTTTCTTTTCTTTCAAAGAAATGAGCGTGGGGGTTAGCGGGAGTAAGCACTTTTAAGCAGTAGTTAGCGGGTTTGCGTGAGTGTGCGCCTGTGCGCACTTAGCTAAGTATTGCTAAGCATCACGCAAACCCGCGCAAACCAGCTTACAACTGCTTAAAAATGCCTTAGTCACCCTGCATGAGAGGGGGCCTTGTTCTGCTCAGCAGCAAAAGAAAACATCAATGTCAGTCTCGAACCCCAGACCTTGGACACACTAGACTGCATGAAGTACCACTAAACCACAGTAGATATACAGCAGGTTGTTGCTGAAATATATATATATCATGCATCAGAATGAGTGAATGTAAAGGTAAGATAGGAATGCCATAACACAAAACCTGTTCTGTGGAACTTTACCAGCAGTTGTGGAATAGCATTACATGACTGTGATAACAGAACCAGCCATTTTAGCAGTAAACCTATGAACCTATGAACCTAAATAATGTTACAGCAGCACTTTACAACCCCCACACAGTATCATAGCAGGACAATCCCCACCCAAATGTACAAAATACCTGTGTGTTCAAGGTCCAGCAAGGATGTATGTAGGCATACTCAGTACTGGAATTGTCCAGTTTTCATGAGCATCCTGTGCTAATGCCAACAAAAAAAAAACAAACTGTGCAGAAATGAGTACATTAATATCCACAGTATAGCAGTTCACAAACAGTTCATGTGCCAAATGAAAACATCTCAATAACTATGTATGTATGGCAGCTAATTGTATAAGTAGAAAAGAAACTACATACTCCCATATATCTTGTGTTAGCATTTGTAGGGGTGAGTACAATTCTACACTGTCAACTGTGTACTGGAAGTGGCAACATTCAGGTCTGAGTACAACATTCAAATCACTGGCTACACCCCCTGCATCAGTTATAAGAAGTATACCAACCTTCTGACTTACACAACGGTGTCCACAGCAAACAAGCATGGTCCCCACTTTGGAAAGCTGAAAGGGCTATGCCTACCTGACTTAGCAATTTATAGCATTGGTTTGCTATGACAGTGAGTACTGCAAGTACCACACAGCAGGCTGCATGCAATTGCCAAATGGTGGCCACCAACTGGCGCAGAGGCCATCACATGCACATGTGCAGATACCCATAAAAGCAGGCTGTACTTGTTGTCCACACATGCAATCATTTCATTGCAGGTACGGAGGGAGAGAGAGAGAGAGAGAGGGAGACGGACACAGACACAGACAACAGCTGCAGAAAAAAAGAAAAAAGATAAAAAATATATATCAAAAGAAAAAGTAATATATTGAAAGAAAAAAATAAAAAAATAAAAGAAGATATTGAAAAAAATATATATTGAAAAAATATATATTGAAAAAATATATTGGAAAAAAAATATATATTGAGAAATAAATAGTATATTGAAAAAAAATTATATTGAAAAAAATAAATATATCTTAAAAAATAAATAAGATATAAAAATAAATCTATTACAAAACACACGGAAACGACAAATACAAACACATACAAAGGAAAGGTATGTAACAGCTATGTATTTACTGGCATGTAGTAGATGTTTATGAAGTGTACCCTACATAGTTTGAATCATCCATATGTGGCAGCAGTACGTATCTATGCACAGATGCCCTGCATAACTACTGCCATGGAGAAATCAGTGTGTAGCTGTGTGCAGTGGGATATGACTGTGACATATGTAGCTCAGCATTAAATGTCAAACATCTGATCCATGTTATCTGTGTTCTGTGCAGTAGTGTGTACAATGTCTGTTTGGGGGAGTAGCGCATACGGTTATATAAACATGGATGTGACAGAGTAACAAATGCATGATAGTCATATTAATGTGTAGCTTAGCATTGGCAACAGCTTTACCAGGCTAGCATGCTAATCTAGCATTTGCAGCTATATATACACCCTCTAATATTACTGTGTGCTCACATGTAACACCTGTTCATGTTGCAGCAAGGCCCAACAGGTCAGCCGTGATGTACATGAACTTACAACAGTGTGGACCTTGTGTGTGTATGGCACACACATATGGAGAGATCTGTCTGTGTCAGATATATTAGCATCTGTACATGTGCATAGAGCAAGGGACATACTGCAACTGTTTGTTAAGGGTGGACATATATATGTTGTTGAAGGTTGTTATATGAATATTTCTATGTAGGTTGTAGTGTGTGGCAAACAAAACAGCATACAGTGCTGGTATATGATATGTGGTGGTTAAACGCTGTGGGTATGATTCATCAGGTTTGCAGTGTTGCAGCCAGTGAGGCCTGCAAAAGCTACATGGGCTGAGAACACCTTCAATGCATTCCGCACAACACTGTGTAATATTATGACATAACTGTATACCTACACTTAAAACAAACTGGCAAAACAACCAATAAAACAAAAAACAGGAGCGGAAGCAAGTGTGCAGTCAAAGCACAATAGAGGTTTAATAACAAGTTTGAAGCACTTTTCGTCAGTCCAGCAGCTGACTTCTTCAGAAACAATTAAGACCAATAAAAAGTTCCTTATATATGGAACAAATACAATTAACAATCACTAATTGCATCAATCATAAATTGCATCAATCATGTTAAAAGAACAGTAACTAATTGTAACCGAAAAATGTTAAAAAACGAAGAACTAGTAAAAAATACATAACTGCATATATTAAACAACTAACACTAAATATGAATATAGATGTATACATATTTTTGTGTGAATAAGTTGAGACACCTAAACAATTGAATATTAGAGGTTAATGTGGATGCAACTAGTAGAAATGTATTGTTGATACAACAACACCTTTACATTAAGTCACCTCTTAAGACTGTTTAGTTTCAAAACACTACTGATCGAACAAGAGTCGTTTAGCCCCGGGAAGGTGTAAGCATTCAACCTCACCTGCCAGGCTAATTCAAGTTACTCAAGTTTAAGGGGTCTCGGACAACCCCTACTGTCAATTTTAGTTTGATCAATAATAATAAATTTAAAAGCATGGTCGTTGTGACAAGAGGTGTGTTTTGCTAGTGCATTCTCAAACTTACATTTCTTAATAGCATATTGGTGTTCATACATCTTGTTGCGTAGTCTTCTCTCAGTTTTTCCTATATAGAAGGCTGCACAGCATGTACACCTTGCTAAATATGTAACAAAGGTAGAATTACAATTAAATCTACCCTTCAACTTATACAGTATACCATTAATCTGGAAAGAATTTGTTTCTTCCACAAATTTGCAATAGTTACAATTTAAATATTTCTACATACCAGGGTTTCGAACTGTGGGAATATCATATTGTTCTAGTAATGTTTTAAGATTTTTGCCTCTCCTGAATGTCACTCTGGGGCGCTCACCTACTTTTTGATAGACATTGGGATACAACTTAAACAATTCCCAATTTTTTCTGTAGAATAGCTAAACACACATTGCTGTGTGTACTGAATGTAGTAATGAAATTCGTATGGGTGTTGGTGTCCTCATGACTAATAATTCCAGTAGTATTTTCATTAGTTTTGTCTAACGTATTACCTAGACTCGTAGGAGGTATAGTGTGTTTTGCACCCAAAAGGGGAACGTCTCTTGTCTGCTTCTACTAGGTGCATCCACATTAACCTCTAATATTCAATTGTTTAGGTGTCTCAACTTATTCACACAAAAATATGTATACATCTATATTCATATTTAGTGTTAGTTGTTTAATATATGCCATTATGCATTTTTTACTAGTTCTTCGTTTTTTAACATTTTTAGGTTACAACTAGTTACTGTTCTTTTAACATGATTGATGCAATTAGTGATTGTTAATTGTATTTGTTCCATATATAAGGAACTTTTTATTGGTCTTAATTGTTTCTGAAGATGTCAGCTGATGGGCTGACGAAAAGCGCTTCAAACTTGTTATTAAACCTCTATTTTGCTTTGACTTCACACTTGCTTCCGCTCCTGTTTTTTGTTTTATTGGTTGTTTTTCCTGTTTGTTTTAAGTATTGGTTTGTTATGGCAACAGGTTCTGGCAGCAACAGTAGTCCTTTCGATCCACAGGACACTCCTGAGGTTTTTAGACCAAATCCTGCTGTCGGAGACTTATCGGATGTAGACAACAATCCGGTCATGGGCAGCTTACTGGATTCTCTTAACAGTAAGATTGATCGTATTTTTTTGAGATTAGACCAGTTGGATTCGGACCAACGTGGTCTTCGGCAAACTCTCCTAACTTCTTTTGAGACACCACGACAACACTTGGAAGTAAACGCTAGGTGGTCTGAAAGAACAACTAATGTTCGAGCTGAGAGGCCAACTGGTGAACCTCCGGTCAGCTCAAATAAAAAGCCGGGTGATTTACCGGCTTCTAAACAACCCATTACCTCACGTGAAGTGAACCAGGTTTCTGCAGTAAGGCACACTAATGTTAATAATATTTTTAAACCAACAGTACTATGTAACACTGTTCAGTTAACCATGGATATGAACCCGACCGTAACGAGTCATCCAGGGGACGGGAATGTGACTGCAAGGAACCAGATAGGTTTGTGTGAATAAGTTGAGACTAGTAAAAATAAGTGATTTAAATACACAAACCTCAGGTGATCCTCTGTTTCTGGGCTCAATTCCTCCATCGGTGGGTTCAATTCCTGAGGATTTACAACAGTGTGAGACAGGCCGTTGGAGTACTGTGGGACTGATTGGACCTGAAGGTAACAACACTTTTTCTTCTTTAACAGCTTGGCTAAATAATGGATTTCATTTATCTAATGAAGCCAGCACTGTTAATGCTGGTAACCTTATCGACTATAACAACAGTATTAATACCGACAGTATTAACAACAAACTTAAATTATTTGATGCCTGTTTAGTCAAACTTAGGAAGTTACAACTTGAAATTTCATACTTCCGAGAATGCCTTACTCAGAGAGTTGTACCTAAAGGTTTGAGACGTGCCCCGTATCCTACTGGGTTGGAGGCTGGTTCTGCTTTCCACATTGACTTGGTAAAATAGTTCGATTGGCAAGGGTTTGAGCTTATTGAGATTATGATTAAACATTACACCTTATGGGTAGAAGATTTGTCACACTATGCAACAGAATTGGATAAAACTATACAAACACATTATGAGTTTGGTAGATACAAATATGAGTATGACCATGTGTTTACCAGCATTGACCAGTACATGCTCAAATTGAAATCTAACAAATTCAAAAAACTGGAAAGAGACTGTAAGGCATATAATTCAGGTACTGCCTATCCTAACCCACCATCAGCACAGGTTTGGAGAAAAGGGAACGTTTACTTCAACCAATCAAACATAGCCAATGGGGGTGAGGATGAGATTATAACCGAGAGAGGTGGCAACATGGTAGATGGGGGTTCCTCCCGTGAAAATGCGGTCAACATTAATACACACAGTAATCACAGACCTTTGGGTCCTGTATCCGATTTTGAACCAAGGGAGGTCCCTTGGAGTGAGAGGCTACGCAGTGCCCACCTTGGCCACAATTTGCATCACCAACATCAAAATTTTCAGCAAGGCCCCTACATGTGGGCCAGACCAAAACAGAAGAACTTCCAACAACCCCAACCCAAGGGCAATCGGAGGTTCAACATATACAAGAACTAACAATTCAACAACGGCCTATTTGTTCAGTATCTTCTTTATCTCCTACCAGCCCCAATACTTGTGATGACCAGTCCACTTTAAACTTTGACACCCAGAACACTTCGGACTTTGACAACTTGAGATTTGGACATAATGATGATGGGTCTAATCCACAGCAGCCGGTGATCATCTTGAACAAAGCAGGGGACTTCAAACTTTACAACTTTAGTACTACCCAGTTTAATATGGACATGGTTGACTTTTTGTCAAAAGGTTTGACATTTGTGCCATCAAAACCATGGAATATAGTGGATACTATTGTGGACATTAAATCCTACACAAGGAAACTCAACTTTAATCTGCTAATGGGTAATGTATTGAACCCTGGCCACCAGGATAAATTTTATGTCCCCAGTACCTACAACCCTCCATTACACCCAGTGTTAGATTTGTTTGAGAAGTGTTGTGAATTGGATATTAGACACAACAATATGACTAGGTCTGTGCGTATCCCCACTACTAATATTAATAAGGATGAGCGTGATTGTTTATAATTTTTCAAATCACAGGGCTTACGTTTTTGCAAGCCAGATAAGGGCGGGGGGTTGGTGGTGTTTAGTATCTCTGATTACCAATACCGTATGGATAGACTGCTTAATATTGAGGCATACACTACTAGCTCACGATCTGAAGTCAACAAAGCTTATAGAACCATTAAGGAATGCATTGAGGATTTATTTATTGATGGTAGTATAGACCAGGAGACCTACAACTATATGTCAACTGTGTTCCCTAGATACCCATGTATTTTTGGCATTCCTAAGATCCATAAATGTATTGAAAATCCACCACTGAGACCATTAGTGGATAGTAGAGGTTCACCAACTTATTCCTGCACCAACGTTGTGGATGCTATCCTACAGAAATACCCAGTTAAAGAGTCCCAAATATGTAAAGACTCTTGGTCATTTTTAGATAAAATAGGATTACTCGACTTTAATGTGAATTACAACTTCTTCACCATAGATGTGAGGGACTTGTACACCTACATCCCCCATGAAACAGCAATGGAATGGGTGGCTTTCATGCTGAAGAGACAACGCAACTAGTAGAGAAATTAAATTGGTTTCGGTGCTTATAGACCTAGTACTAACCAACAACTATTTTATGTTTCAGAACGAGTTTTTCCTGCAAAAAGTAGGGGTAGCAATGGGGTCCCCTTGTGGAGGTAGTATAGCCAATTTAGTCATGGCATATTGGGAATCAGAGTATGTTTTTAAAGCTAATACATTTTCTAATGCCGTCATCTTTTACACCAGGTTTCTGGATGACATCTTCATTTTGTTCAATGGAGATGAAGACCAGAGTAAGTTGGTATTGGAATACTTTAACAGTACTACTGAATTCCTACAATTTACGTCTATATTTAATCCAGATAGTATTGCATATTTGGACATATGTCTAAATAAGAATTATGGTTTGAACAGATTCACAGCAAGGATTTTCAGAATAAACACGTACTCTAACACTTTTCTCCACTACACAAGTAGCCACCCCTTTCACCAAAAGAGATCTGTTATTAAGGGCCAATTGGTGAGAGCATCCAGAATGATTAGCTTCGATGATGAGTTTGTTGATGAGTGTAGAGCACTTAAGAGTATGTTCCTCCACAGAGGGTACCCCGAACCCCTACTAGACATGCTCATACAAGAGGTGTCGGACAAGAGACATGATAGAGTCTACGTTCCCCTTCTGAGTGCAAAACCCACTATACCCTCTATGAGTCTAGGTAATATGTTAGACGAAACTAATGAAAATACTACTGGAATTATTAGTCATGAGGGCACCAACACCCATAAGAATTTCATTACTACATTCAGTACACACAGCAATGTGTGTTTAGCTATTCTACAGAAAAATTGGGAGTTATTTAAGTTGTATCCCAATGTCTATCAAAAAGTAGGTGAACACCCCAGAGTGACATTCAGGAGAGGCAAAAATCTTAAAACATTACTAGAACAATATGATATGCCCACAGTTCGAAACCCTGGTATGTACAAATGTTTAAATTGTAACTATTGCAAATTTGTGGAAGAAACACATTCTTTCCAGATTAATGGTATACTGTATAAGTTGAAGGGTAGATTTAATTGTAATTCTACCTTTGTTACATATTTAGCAGGGTGTACATCCTGTGCAGCCTTCTATATAGGAAAAACTGAGAGAAGACTACGTGACAGGATGTACGAACACCAATATGCTATTAAGAAATGTAAGTTTGAGAATGCACTAGCAAAACATACCTCTTGTCACAACGACCATGCTTTTAAATTTATCATTATTGATCAAACTAAAATTGACAGTAGGGGTGGTCTGAGACCCCTTAAACTTGAGTAACTTGAATTAGCCTGGCAGGTGAGGTTGAATGCTTACACCTTCCTGGGGCTGAATGATTCTTGTTCGATCAGTAGTGTTTTGAAACTAAACAGTCTTAAGAGGTGACTTAATGTAAAGGTGTTGTTGTATCAACACATTTCTACTAGGTGCATCCACATTAACCTCTAATATTCAATTGTTTAGGTGTCTCAGCTTATTCACACAAAAATATGTATACATCTATATTCATATTTAGTTTTAGTTGTTTAATATATGCAGTTATGTATTTTTCACTAGTTCTTCATTTTTTAACATTTTTAGGTTACAACTAGTTACTGTTCTTTTAACATGATTGAAGCAATTAGTGATTGTTAATTGTATTTGTTCCATATATAACAGACTTTTTATTGATCTTAATTGTTTCTGAAGAAGTCCGCTGCTGGGCTGACGAAAACGCTTCAAACTTGTTATTAAACCTCTATTGTGCTTTGACTGCACACTTGCTTCTGCTCCTGTTTTTTGTTTTATAACTGTATACCTCACAACCTTCACATAACTGATATCCCCACCATGAAAGGTGGACTGTATATGTGCCTATATGTTTATTTACTGCAACAGATGCCTGGTGACAAAGTCATGGACTCAAGCTCAATGTTGACACTGCATTGCCATCCCTTCTTGCAAAAACTCTGTACCCATTAACTACCACATAGGTGGTAGTCTACTAAACACTGAAGGTGTGATAAGAGACCATGGGACACAGGTGGACAGTAGTCTGTCCTCTGATAAACACATTGTCACACTAGTCATGTCATCTGTCTATGTGGCACACGTCATCACAAAAGGTGTGTCATCCAGGGAAATATAGGTCAATGTTCCCCTCTACTCATCACACATAAAGCCCATTATAGAGTACAATGCCCCATGTGGTATGTACCTCACAAGACATCTACAGCAACTGGAAACAACACAGACATACCTCACAAAGAGTAATACCGGCCTCAAACAGATGACATATGCAGACCGTCTCACAATCCCACAGCTAGACTGTGTCGCATACTGCCTACCCAGAGGTGACCTCTGCCTAACATACTAAGCTATGTCAAACCCAGAGCTGTTGGACATGCTCCACATAAACAGATCACAATCCCTACGAGCTACACGCTCTAGGGACCTAAACCTTGTGACCTCAATAAACAGCACATGCTGGCGGGATAGATTCCTATCTCAGAGACATCCCATACTCTGGAACAAACCAACTATCAATAGCAAACAAAGCTCCTAATTAGCAGTTGTCATAAATAATCCTGATGATTGTATGGGAGATAGGAAATACACCCCGGGAATCACCTATGTGGCTCTGCTTGTCAGGGCTACGTGAAATGTAATTACCTGTGTGTCAAAGGCCAGGGTAGCGTAGTATGGCTAGACCTCTATAGGCCTTAGGGCCAATAGCCTATTACCTACCTATGAAGCGATACACACCCACATGTACTTGTTGCAATAATTGCTATGTGAGGTTGACTGATTGTGATGGTGAATGTGTTGGTGAATGTGTCAGAGTTCTGTATATGTATGATAGTTTAGTGGGAAACTGTTTCTGTCATGGTATTATGTGTCCTAGCTGTGATCCCAGCAAAAGATGTGTATGCAATTGCTAGGCGGAAAAAGCAGTATGCCATATGGTCTGTCGTAGTCCCTTGATGTCGACTGGGGTGTCCCATTGTAGGCTAAAGCCATACATGTATGCTTATTGAGTGTTACTGCTGGTGAATACAACTCCTGTATGAACTGTAGTACTACCTGAAGCTGTATGCCTAAACAGCACAGTATGGTGCATGTCCACATTTCTTGGAACCACTGTTTTGTGTGTTCCCTGTAGTCCTCACAGATTACATACCTCAGGCATAAGTTTTTGTAACTATTGACATACAGTACTGCATGGTACACAGGTAAAGGTCATCTGGGTTGCCATACCTTTGTGTCTGGTATGTATGTCTGATGTGTGTGTGTGGGCATGCCTGTACCATGGCCTTGGTCATATATGTGTTACAGGATATAGGTGCATATCTAACAACATGTATAGTCTAGTACAGCAGTATGCCGCCTATATTAATGAATGTGCACATTTGTTAGGCAGGGGTTTGCCATCAACGACTAGTGTGGTATACTGGTAATACTGTAACTGGACTTTACAATCATTGCAATGGATTACATATTTCTTGATGCATTAGCTTGATATATACCTCCTGTGGCTAGGTGGTGCATTGTGTCGCATACAGTGTGCCATGTACTGTTTATAGTCTTACATATTGGTTTATCTTTGTTGCTGTGCAAAACGTGGTTTGATATATAGAGTATGCCAGGCACTGTCAGGCAGTTGTGGGCTGAGCACTGATATGTGGTATTGAAAGTGTGTATCCTCTGACAGCCAATAGGTTGCTATATATGGCAGTTAATTGATATCTATACTTTAGAATGTTAAGTGTGTCACATGACTTGCTCACACATATTGTTTCATTGTCTTCCAGGGTCATGTCCCACCATCGTAACCCCACCTATAGCCTGGCAGAGGAGGAACAGATAACAACAAGCCTGATGCAGCACTCTGCCCTGCTGTTCTCCAGAACCAGCCAGGACCAGCATGAGCGGACTGCACTGTGGCAAGATCTTGTCCGTAGGGTAAATGACATAGGCATGCATAACTGGACATATGAGCAGGTACACCATCACTGCAGTGATTTAATTAGACATGTCCAGCAGCGTGCATCTGATATCTGTAGACAACAGCTTGCCACAGGTGGTGGGGTAGCCATCCATCCCCCCCTCACCAGAGTGGAGGAGTTGCTCCTGAGCCAGGTGGCTCCTGGCCAACAACAACAACAAGTAACATGTATCATCATGGAGGCCGGAGAATCACAGCAAGTTGACATGGAGTGTGCAGGTAATATGGCATAACTGTAGACTACTGTTACCTCTATTGGTAGACCATGCTTATGTGAGATGTGTACTGTGTAGTTAGAAGATGTGGTGCCTAGTGTTGTGCAATACTAATAATTAGGAATATAATCTGTAGGCTTGTGACTGTCAACCATTGTACTACTGTAACATTGCAAACACACAGTAGCAATACCACAGTTGTTGCCACCGACAAACTGTCTCATATCCTTGTAGGTCCCTCTGGTGTGATAGCAAGGCAGCAGACCCATGCTGGTGAGTGTGTTCTACATTTAAAATTGCTAATTATATGTGCATGTCATAGGTGAGGTGTAGGCCATGTACACGTATCACACCTATGCATAATGCATGCTGTGCATGTTTGCTGTGTGGCTATGCACATCCCAGTAATGCGGGTAGCTGCCTAAAACACATTCAATACACAGAGCATCCCACACAATTGTGGCAACAATGTAGTGGACATTGGATAGGCAGAGTCGATACACATGCACACAACATACACAACTTTGTCATGCATGTGCTAAACCTGTGTCCACAATTATCTGCTAATGACACAGACACTCTAATCAGAAATGGATATCTATGTGACACACAGATACACATCCAGCTATGGTATGTATACCTGTGAGTGATGGTGCACAGGACATTGCAGAGCTTTTAATACTTGCACAGCAATGTTGTGTCCATGTACACATTGCGTTCCAGGGTGAGGCCAATCACTGAACAACAACACACATGCATCAAAGCCATGTATACTGTTATTAGCAAGGGCTGTCTACACCCGCACTGCATGCTGTTGAGCAACACACGTCCTGCATGCTGACATGTGTGATATAACTGTTTGCCTTGTGATACTGTACCCCACCATCACCCGCTATTGAGTATGTTCTGGATTGCTGGTGGTGTGTGTGTGTGTGTGTGTGTCTGTTTTAGTGAGGAGTGCATTTGTGTGCATGTGTGATGTGTGCATGTGCATGTGTTCATGTGTGCATGTGTTCATGTGTTCATGTGTGCATGTGTGCATGTGTGCATGTGTTCATGTGCGCATGTGTGCATGTGTTCATGTGTGCATGTGTTCATGTGTGGATGTGTGCATGTGTGCATGTGTGCATGTGTTCATGTGTGCTGACATCATGTACAGGTCGTAAAGCGTGTTTCCTATCTTCCTCTCACAGGTGCTGACTTTGGGCTGGTTCACTGCAGCGGGGAAACTAATGTCACTGAGCAAAATAGTGTTGATGATAGGTGTGTTGAGGCACAGGCATGTTTGCCAGGGTCTGTCATTGGGCCACCAATCAACAGTACACAAGTGTCCACCCCATCCATGCACACAGTCATGCTGCCAATACATCCATCACCAATGCCCTTAGCTGAGGGACAGTGTACAGTCAGCATTGGCCAGGACAGTGTGATAGCCATGGCAGATGCATCCTGACACAGCAGCCATACTCAGATGTCTGGAAGGGTACCACATAGGCAGATGTCCAGGGGTTCTTGTCGGAGCACTGCTGCTCATCATGCCACTCGCAGACGTGCCACAGGTCTTACAACTTCACGCATGTTCCAGGCTGTCATGGAGGCACAGACATGTATGGAACAGTACACCAGACAGGGACTAAGGGCACAGAGGGCACATAACACCGCTGTAATTGACAGTATCCGTGACCTAGCAGGTGCCATCTGTAATTACACTGAGGTCACTGATAGACGTTGGGGAGAGACATTAGATGTCCTCCGCAATGTCATGTCCATGTGTCAGGGCAGTGAGGGACGGTTGAGTCATTGACATGGATGGATGCCAGAAACATCAGCAGCTGGCAGTCGCCGCGGATGTCCCTTAAGTCACAGCCGCTCCCGTAGTGCCAGTAACAGCCCCAGCAATGTTGGGGGTGGGCTGTCCATAGAACGTCCTAGAAGACCACGTGCACGTGGCTCTGGACAGTCCCAGCAGGGACCTGGGACCAGTGTACATCCATCTACCTCTGGGGATAGTACCCAGTCTGGCTTAGTACCTGATAGTGTCAGTAGCACCCCTGCCAGGCACAGGTACCGTATCTGTGGCCAGAGATGGTGATCTGTAAAGCCTGGCAGGTACAGTCTGTGGTTGTCCCACAAATACCCATATATGGCAGCCACATGGTGGAACTGTGTGCATGCAGACACACACACACATGAACCAGACATCTAGGGCTAACACATGCTCGCACACATTACATCAACATTGGACCATAGCAGTACTCTTACCCCTCACACACACACACACACACACACACACACACACACATGCACATTGGATGGCTCACTGTAGGCCTCTGGCAAACCAACAACACACCCTGTGCATATGATGAAACCTGTGCCACCTCCTGTCATCCGTAACATCGATGCAGGAACAGGCTACTATGATGCTGATGCACAGGGTGACTTTATAGCAGTATAGCAATGTAATCATGTTGTCAGCAGTAGAGTGTAAGGATATGCTTGAAGGTGTAGCTGAGCAGGCATGATGCATTAAAGCTATGATTGTCATTGTAGTATTGTTTACACCAGTGTTAGTTAAAATAGTGTATTGTCCACCCACTTGCCACTTGGCTGATGTGTGTAGTATTGGCAGCATGTGTTAGAGAGTGGACAATATGTGTGGGATGTGTGTAGCACAGATTTGCAGGTGTATATCTGTGAACATGGTGGAGGTGCACTGTCTGCATGTACGTGCATAGTGGACACATGGGCAGGGTGACATGCCCTGTATTACACAGTAACACTCCATAGTTTCTATTGATGGTCAGTATGCATTGTACTACACACATTTCGGAGCCTGACTACACATGTGTGTATGACATGGTTTGACACTGTGCTGTGGGTGATACTGTTACTATCTGTCATTGTTCTGCATTCTGGTAGTATTCATAACTTCAACAGCCTGACCATAACCAATGGTTAGATGATGTCTTCACAACTGACGCACAGCTGTAGGACACACAGCAACATTTGGATCCTTCGGGTACTATACTATGCCAGTAACCAGTGGTATTCACCTGCACCCATTACTGAGACAACTCCTGTTTGGCATATAGCTCTCTTAGGTACAAGCAATCACAGTAGGGATATATCTCTCCACGTCTGGTAATGCATACTGTGGCCTATAATGCATTCTCCAGATGACACACACATCCTCCACAGGGGTATTATGCAGACAGATGCCTGTTGTCAAACCCATGCTGTAAAGCTATTAGCCAAACTAAGCATAGTCATCCACCTTTACGGAACATAGTATCCCCACAGTACCACATAGGTAGTAGCCACCAACATGATGAACTGTTACCGATGTGTACATGCAACCAAGTGTTACGTCATCTCTCCTTTGATAATCACATTTCTTAAGGTATTTTGAAATACCTCGATGGATCACATAAGCAATAAGGGGTCTGCATGCATATCCACAAAGGTTGCTGTACACCTATAATGAATAGTCATCATTGACAGACTTTGCTGCATTAGAACAGGTCTGACATATACATCGGCCATAAACGCTCACTCACACAATTCAATAGAAACCATTATGAGCGTGTGTGACACGGATGACCTAGGCCAGGGATCACTGCAGTGGCTGGCCTTGTCACAAGCATACAGATGTGACCTAAGGACTGGGAAGCAGCAGCACAGTCTGGCAAAGATGACAGTTGTGTTCTTGGAGAAAGCAGGGTTCACACACATGCAATAATTGAGGTAACATGTACGTATATGTATTTGTCACATGTGCAATACATACTGATATGTCATACAGTAGTAAAAGCAAAACCCACAATACATTGACCAACTGTGCCACACACTTACTACTAACTACTTCATGATACTAGAGGAATACGCATTAACACGATGTACTATACACATTACTGGGAGGTCTCTTTTCCACAGGTATATTTGTAGGATGGTGACATCATCAGACATAACAATGATAAGTATACCACTTGTAAGGTGTTCTACTACTCTACATAAAGGTTGCTCCTCTCCAAGACGATCACACACAAACAGACACACACACTTGTCAAGTGCAGGATTCAAACCCCTACCTAACTGGTTTATGATACTACAGGAGTACACATCTACACGCCGTGTTATACACATTACTGTGAGCTCTCTTTTCCACAGGTATATTTGTAGGATGGTGATATCATCAGACCTGACAAAGATTAATATACCACTTTTAAGGTGTATGAGTACTCTCCAAAAGGGTTGCTCCTCTCCAAAGAGATCACACACAAACAGACACACACACTTGTCAAGTGCAGGATTCAAACCCCTACCTAACTGGTTTGTGATACTACAGGAGTACGCATTCACATGACGCGCTACACACATTACTGTAAGTTTTTTTTTCAACAGGTATATTTGTAGGATGGTGAATTCATCAGACCTGACAAAGATTAGTATACCACTTTTAAGGTGTATGAGTACTCTCCAAAAAGGTTTCTCCAATCCAAAGAGATCACACACAAACAGACACACACTTGTTAAATGCAGGATTCAAACCCTACCTAACTGGTTTATGATACTGCAGGAGTACGCATTTCCATGACACACTATACACATTACTGTAAGCTCTCTTTTCCACAGGTATATTTGTAGGATGGTGACATCATCAGACCTGACAAAGATTAGTATACCACTTTTAAGGTGTATGAGTACTCTACAAAAAGGTTGCTCATCTTCAAGGAGATCACACACAAACAGACACACACACTTGTTAAGTGCAGGATTCAAACCCCTACCTAACTGGTTTATGATACTACAGGAGTATGCATTTACACGACGCTCTATACACATTACTGTGCGTTTTCCTTTCCACAGGTTTATTTGTAGGATGGTGACATCATCAGACCTGACAAAGATTAGTATACCACTTTTAAGGTGTATGAGTACTCTTCAAAAAGGTTGTTCCTCTCCAAGGAGATCACACACAAACAGACACACACACACTTGTCAAGTGCAGGATTCAAATCCCTAGCTGGTTTATGATACTACAGGAGTACACATTTACATGATGTGCTATACACATTACTGTGAGTTCTATTTTCCACAGGTATATTTGTAGGTTGGTGACATCATCAGACTAGACTAAGTGGGTTACATTAGGTGACATTGGGTGGGCTACATAGAAGGAATGCCTAAACACTTTGGCCATGTGATCATCAAAGGAGAGTTTACTATCTAACTGTGTCCCCAGGGCCTCCATGACTTTCTCCATACATACTGGAGTACCACCTATGTGGTAATTTGTTTGCACTTTGTTTTAGCCAAAGGGGATGACTATGCATTCTTTGGCATTCTTCTTGGGGCATTGTTTTGACACCGGGTATCTGTCTCTGTAAGCTCCTTCTGGAGGATGTGTGTGTCAGCCATAGAGTCGATTATGGACCACAGTTAGCAGTCATCTGCAAACCTGTTCAGCCATACTCCTCCTGTGCTTGCCTGTACCTATGAGCAGTGTCTACTGAACAGGTGGGGTCCCAGGGCCAAGACCTATGGGATGCCATTTGTGACTGTCTTAGAGTCAGACATGGCACCCGCAACTCTGAACATGTATGTTTGATCTGTGAGCCACTTGGCCACACATCCTGTGACATAGCTGTTGATGTTCAGGCTGGTAAGTGTGTCCATGATGACAGAGTGGGGAATGGTGTAAAAAGTCCTCAGTGAGGTCCAGTTGGGCTGTGTGGACTACTTTCACCTCCATCTATGTCCTTGGTAACTGTTTGAAGTAAGTCAACTATATTTAGGAGGCAGGATCTGCCTTTAACAAGGCGAGGTTGTGTAGAGTCCAGTGTCTGGAGGTCCCCAATGTCACTGTTTATGGGTTCCATTACAATTTGCTCAATAGCTTTGTAGACCAGGCTGAGTAGACATATAGGGCAATGGTTTCTAGGTTCTGTTGTGGCACCCCCTTTGTGGGGCTGGATGACTTTTAGTGTATGCCATTCTTTGGGTACATGCCCTGTGGTATGATTGAGTCTGGGCAGTGAATGTAGGTGAGGGTGCAGTTCCTTTTGGGCCTAGTGTAAGACGCAGCCTGGGACACCATCCAGTCCCATTGATGCTGTGTTCTTGGCTTTGGAGAGGGCTGTCTTTACCTGCATGTCCATGATGTCTGGGGCTCTGCATCCTTCTGTGATGGACACAGGCCCTTTTGGGGGTGATGGGGGAAGTTTGCACTGAACTTGTCCCCCAGAATGTGGGCAATGAAAGTTGGTTCAGTGTATTCCTTGCCATTTGTCGGTAGCTGACAGCATATTTGGAAGTTGACACCTACATGTCTGGTATAGCTACTGCAGGCTTTGTGGTTGTTATTCTTACAGTCCTTGGCAATTTGTCTTTTGAAAGTGTCCTTGAATTATTTTATGAGCGATCATTGCTTCTTCCTAATAATGATCAGTGATGCCTTTCCTTTAGTGAAGTTGGCTCTATCAGTTGTTAGTTTCCTCCTTCTGTTGTCTAGCTTATTTATGGGCAACGACCACCAGATTGTTTTCTTATTTTTGGAGGAGTGCATCTTGGTTTTATTTGTGATGTCTCGATCCATGCATCCCTGAAGATGTTCATAGGATGCACTTGTAACTGATTCGACAGATTGTATACCATTATCCTACAGCAAGAGGTCTTTGGAACTTTCCACTTTTGTCTTGGGACGTGTGCAGTTTGCTTTTGAAAATGTCTTCACAGTGGTTTCATTGACTGGGTGGGGGGGGCGGGATTTGGATGCCCAGTTTGATTACTGTATGATCTGATATTACCAGCGAGGGTTTTATCTCTGTTGTGGAACACTGGTATCCCATGTTGGTGATGATCATGTCCAGTATGGTGTCACCTCTAGTGGGCATGGTGACCAGCTGTTCCAGGGTGTTAAAGCTTTTAAACTCTAGGAAACATTGGGCAAAGGACGTTGTACACAAGTAATTCTCCCACTCAATGTTTGGGTAGTTGTAATCACCTCATATAATGGTGTTTGATAGGACCTTTATATTTCCCACTGTTCTCAGGAATACTGAGTGGAGGTTCCTGTGACAAGGTAGGTGATCTGTAGCAGGCTACAATCTGATGAGCAACTTTGCCCAATATTACTTGCACTTGCATGGTCTCCAAGGCCTCATGCTGTGCCACTAACCTGAAGGTGTGGGTATCCATAAGGTAAATGAGTACATCCCTTCCTTTTGTATTTCACTCATGGTTTTGGGTCCGAAGGTCAGAGGGATTGTGAGTGTTTTACGTGGAGCATGTTCAACAGCTCTGCGTTTGACATAGCTTTGTATGTTGGGCAGTGAACACATCTGAGTAGGCGATATGCAATGGAGTACAGATGGAGCATTTTGAGATGGTCTGTGTATGGCATGTATTTCTGGCCACTAATGCTCTTTGTGAGGTATTGGTGCAGGCTTTCCAGTTGTTGTAGTTGTCTTGTGAGGTACATAGCAAAAGTGGCGTTGTACTCTATTATAGTTCTAGTGAGTGATGAGTAGTGGGGAACAATGTCCTCTTCTATTCTGCATGAGACACATTTTGTGATGAGGTGTGCCACATAGCAGGGTTTCCTGACTATTGTGGGGATGTGATTATCACAGTTGTGTCCAGTGTCCACCTGTGACCCAAGGTCTCTTGTCACACTTTTAGTGTTAAGTATACTACTGCCTAGGTTGTAGTTCTTGGCTACAGAGTTTTTAACAAAGGGGATGACAATGCACCTTTTGGCATTGAGCTAGAGCCCATGGCTTTGACAACAGCCATCTGTCTCAGTGAGGCCCTTTTTTAGGATGTCCACATCTTTAGTGTTTACAATTATGGCTCCTAGTTTGCAGTCCACTGGAAACTTCAGTCGCCACAGACCTTCCATGTTAAAGTTTACTTCAGGGAAGTAGATACTAAACAGGACAAGACACAGGACTGGACCTTGTGGTACTGCACTCATCACTGGTACAAAGTCATACTTGGAGTCTGCTACTTTCACAGTGTGTGTTCTGTCAGTAAGCCTGTTGGCAGCACATCCTGTGACATAGCAATTTATACATAGTTTAGTGGGTCTATCTATATTTCCAGAGTGTGGGGTGGTGTTGTAAGCCGTGGCAGGATCAACACAGGCTGTGTGAACCACCTTACCCTTGTCAATGGTTCTGTTGACTGCTTTAGTGTCGTCTATCAGGTTTAGGTGACATGATCTGCATTTTACAAACCCAACATGGTTGTGGTCCAGGGTTTGGGGATTACAAATGTAATTTTTTGTATGTTGTATGATGATACATTCCATGGTCAGGCTAATGGGGCACTAGTTCCTGGGGTCCGTGGTGTCTCCTCCCTTGTGTGGTGGGATAACCGTCACTGTGCACCATTCAACAGGCCCAAAGCATGAGGTGAGGCTATGACTGCACATGGTACGTCAGTGTGGTGCCTGTTCATTTTGTGGTTTGTGTGGAACACAGCCTGTGAAGTTATCTGGTCCCATGGCCGCTGTGATACTTGCTTTGGAGAGTGTTTTTTACCTGTGCAGCCGTGATGACAGCAACTTTGCAGTCTTCCATTATAGAGATTTGCTCTTTCATGAGTGAGAGGGGGATACAGTTAACACTGATCCTATCTGCCAGGATGTTGGCAATATCAGTTGGGTCTGTATATTTAGTGCCATTGAGCTGTAACTCAGAACAGATCTGAGTGTAGCCATGACATGGACCTGTCTGTTGGGCAGAGATCTCCTGAGTAGACAGTATGCAACAGAGTACAGATTGGGTTACATTCAGTCTTGTTGCACGGGACAACTGTTTGAGGCCAGTAATCCTCTTGTTAGGGTACTTCAGTGGCTGCTGAACATGCCTAGTCAGATTCATCGCAAGTGTGTTGTGGTACTCTCTGATGGGTCTAATTACTGATAAGTACTGGGAACATCCTTTGACCTACATGCACAGACCTTGGCAGTTTGTGTGAACACATAGCATGGTTTTCTGACAACGTTGTGAATGTGTTTCTGAAAGTAGAGATGTCTAGCCACATTTGTCCATAGATCCCATATTATCACCTCCGTATTTGGCATGTGTGTGAGCATGCCCAGTATGACCTTTTAGTGTGATGCTGAATGAAATCCACTACATTTGTTGGAGTGTGTGAGCACGCCCAGTATAGATATTTATACTATATGTGTATGGAAAATCAAGTTGTATTTTTACAGCAGGCCTCACCTTTGTGTCATAGATCAACAGGGATAATGCTGTGCCTGCAGGGCTTCCATGAGACACTTTGCATAGACTTATCAACATTTCTACATACAGGGGGGACAGCTATTCTTTGTACAGTTCTACCCAGGGGCACAATTGATTGTTACTGTGGGTGTACATACAATGAGGGGTTCACCTGACACTTATACACATTTGCTATGCCTGCACTGCTATGTACAGTACACCATTTCAGTCTGTACTGTTGCCTATCGTACTGGCTTGAGGCATACTTCTGTACTACACATCTTAGCATCCAGTGCCACATATATTAGATTGCAACTTCATAACCTACACAACCCACTTCACACCGCCTGGCCTGATGTTCTCTGTCTGCATAGGCCTGTGGGGGAGGTTACCCATATGCGTCTTTAGGGGCATGTTACAGCATTTCTTTATGTTTGCATTACTGTACATTTGTCCTGCTGTGTCTGTGCTACTGAAATGCTACCATGGCTTAGTGGTTCAATACTGTGACTATAGTGCACAGTATCCTGGGTTCGAGCCCTGTTAATGCTTTTTATTTTCATGCTGGGCAGACCAGACTGCTTAAGGGGCAATAAAGCTAATATGAGCATGTTTACCTGTCTTTGCTGAACTTTGCACAACTTTGCACGACCTTGCCCAACATTGGGCTAGTTGGCACAGGCAATTTTGTTTAATATACTAAATATTGGTAAATGGTGCTTAGCACTGCTTTATATTGCTTAAAACATGGCAATCATGCCTCCAGTGGTGCTGCAGGGCTGTCTATGTTGGATGCACATACTACACTCCCTATACATGTTTGGAAACAGGTAGTGTCAAGTTAGGCATCCCTTTTATTTTATGTGTGAGTCAGAGAGAGGTATAATTTCCAGGGTTCCTACTGAGCCAGTGTATGTGCTATGTGTTGCCTCTTTGCCAAGGCCAAGGCATACTGGGCACACCTCCTTCTGCCTACTGGGGTAGGCTCAGGTTGTTCCTCCTCCGAGTCACGCTGTGCCTGTGCAGGCCTTGGCAATGGTGGGGGGCTGTTTGGCCCTGCCACATGCTGTTCCTGCTGCAGCTGTTTTCACAGGATCATATTGTGTAGCATGGCACATACCATGACAATTTGGGTACATGTAGTTGGTGAGTACTGCAAGGCTCCACCAGATGTGTCCAGGTACTGGAACCGTGACTTGAGCATCCCAAACACATGCTCGATTACATTTTGTTTGTGCGTGTGCCTCATTATGGAGTTCTTGTTCAGGTGTGTGTGCATTTCTGATGGGTGTTATCAGCCACGGCTCCAGTGCGTATCCAGCATCCCCCACTAGGTGACCGTCAGGGATGTCCCCATTGGCAAATGTCTGGTACAGCTGCGACAGATGCCAGGTATGGGAATCATGGTGGCTTCCAGGGCAGCCAGCACACACATTCAATATTATGCCCTGGGCATTGCACATGACCTGGCAGTTGATTTATTGGAAGCCCTTGCGGTTGATGTAGGCCCTACCCCGCTTACCGGCTGGTGCTTTGATGTGTATGTGCATGCAGTCAATTGCACCCACTACCTCAGGGTATTCCGCTATTTTCTGGAAGAGACGCATATTGCTGGCCAATACCTCATGGGAATTGGGGAAATATACATGATCACTGACATGTGCTGACATGGCATTCAGGAACTGGTGCAGTACCCTGGATGCTGATGCCTGTGAAATTCCCATCATATCACCAGTTGGTCTCTGGAAGGTACCTGTTGCTAGTATTCTTAGGCCAACACATACCTTGGTTTCCACTGGGATGGGTTCCCCTCTGTTGGTTCTGTGTGTGAGGCGTGGCCTGCACAGCTCAACAATTTGCTGCAGGAGCTCTCTGCCTACTCTATAGTGCTCCACTATCTCCAGCTCATGTAGCCCCTGGTAGGTTACCCTGGGTCTGTACACTATTCTCCATCCCCTTACTGTGGGTTGCTCAGCAACATTCACAATGGCACCACCCTCAGCATGTGTACATGTTGCCTTATAATAGCAATGGCAACCCCTAACATTTTTTTGTCTCAGTTAAGCTTTTTAAGTTTTCACTTCTCTTTGTATACTGCAGTGTTGCAGTGTTTTTGAGTAAAACATGGGGGAATGTTGTTTGCAGAGTTTTAAGTGCTGGGCTGGGCTGATCTAGTGTACTGCCTGTGTAATTGGCTGATTCTGATTGATTTCACCTGGCAGCTCTGCTAGTTCTCCTTGGTTAAGTTCCTACTACTACTTTTCCTTCCTTTTCCCTTTCTGTTTCCACAGGGGGCATTGCCATGCAAACAAGCGCAAACACACGCACACAAGTGCACATGCGTGCACACAGCTTTACACAGGCTTAGGTGGGTGCACATCCACGCACACAGGCTTAGACAGCCTTATACAGGCTTACACGGGCACACACATGCCCACACAGGCTTAGACGGGTTTACAGGTGTGCACACGCACGAACACAGTGTAAGCATCTTTGCAAGAAACTTTGGTGGTAGCCACGGCATACGCCTTCAGTTTCTGGGTTTCAGTTCAGACAACTGTAGACACGCCTCTTCCAGTCCTGAGTAACTCTCAGCAAACACATGCCACTCTGCTCCAATAAACTTACAGTCTTTGATACATACCTCCCTCATGATGTCACCTATCTTCTACTCTGTTACTCCCCTAATCCTACTCTTACACTCTAGGGACATGGTTTACATGGCAGGGAAAATTGGGATTCACTATCCTTATACTCATTTGCATAGGATTGCCTACTAATGCTTGGTTACATCTCTCAGACTGAGCTTCCCCCATTAGCAACCACTACTCAGTAGCCATGTTGTCTTCAGCCTGCCATTCACTTGCATGGCAGATGGATATTTTTAATAAAATGCCTATTTTTGGCTTTTTTTTTCTTTCTGGGTTTTAGAGCGCCGCACGTTTGCGCGGCACTGCGCTACGCTTAAACATCGGAGATCGGGGGAAAAATATTATTTTTTATTATTTTGCAACACATATTAATGCCAATGGCCTTATATTTGGCCATTGGCATGCTTCCTCAACTGGATGCATCCTTTATTTGGAGCTGTCATTGCTACATTTTGCTATTTGCAGAATGGTACTCAGTTACCAACCGAGTACATTTCTGCAAATAACACTACTCTTACTCGGACAGGTTAGTGTTTCCTGGATCACAAATTTACTTCATTCACATAGCTTTCAGTAGCAAATGAGGTAATTTGCATAACCTAACACTGTCTGTGCAAGGGTCGTTTTAGGAGCTCTCATGCATGCCCCTGCCGGCTGTTCCTGGATCGCTCGGCAGACATATTGGCTGTCTGGAGTCTTACTCTACTCTTAGACTCCGTGCAAGCCTTCGTGAATCCGGCCCGCTATCTTTTAGTCACAGGATAATAATTTTGACTTCAGAATTAGCAGTCCTTTAAGATTTATTGACTGAATTCAGAAAGTTAAAACCTATTTAAAGTTATTAAAGTTATAAGTTCCTTATCACTAATGGTATAGTATTTAGTAACTGAAAACCTATAATGAAAAGTAGAGAAAGCGCTTCTTTTCTGACCCTGTTCTTATGATTTTTTAAAGGATAATGTTATGATTTAGAATCTGAGAGGTCTCATGAGTCATCAACAGAACTAACCACAAGAATATGGAACATTTAGGTGCAATACATGTACACAACTAACTATGCCATTGACATTCTTTGGGAAAACAAGAAAGAACTGTCAGTTTGTTTATTGTGCTTACTCAGGTGTGTGACAAATGGGGTTAGACTTGGTGAGCTATAGAAAATAGAAACATTTCTTAAGACAATTCTGTCTGAAACTATCCAGATGAAATAATGAAGTACATTGTATTTAGTTTATATAGCATAGCACTCACATAGTTGATGAAATATGACTGTCTCTAGGATTAGAGGGGAACGGTTCTTCTAACTGTTGACTACCAGACACATTTCTTGGAAGGGAAGTGTGTATGTGTTTGGAGGATGTGGGTGGCCACAAGATTTAACAGTTTAAGCATTTGTATTCTTACTGTGCAACCACAGTTGGTGAAATGGAGAATTCATTTGGCCCTCAGATTTTATGTATGAATGCTTCCTGTTTCTTTGAAATAGGGGATTTCCTTTACTTACTCTGTTTTGCTATTATGAAGCTGTGCAGAGGGTAGTTTTGTGTAGATGAAATTCATAGCTCTTAACTTTTTAGCTTATGAATTCTGGCCAAAGACAAACATATGTACCCTCAAAAGGACCATACTTAGTACCTCATTACACCTCTCTCTCCAATGTGTCTACTATGCATTTGCATAATTTTATACAAACAATTTTTTTTATCGTTGACCTATTGAACTATATCAATGTAAAATTGTTACTTAGCTTCTTTTTAATGCAACCTTAACTTTATGCATGTAACCCAACATATGTGAATCTTTTTGCTATAACTGCTATTACATCAAAATTGTTTAACATTGCACTTGTTTAAAATGAACTACAGGAGCTTTTCTCCTCGGGTCTCCACTGAAAATGGGCCACAAGCCCAGTTGGACAAACCCGGTTAACAAATGTCAATAAATAAATAAATAAATAAAAATAAATAATTGAGGGACAGATACCCAAATCAGTAGTAATGTAAATATTACTTTAATTCTCTTAGTAAAGAAATGGAAAAGTAGGTACTGCATCGATAGGCATTGTCTGAAGAACAAAAAGTATCTAACTCTAATATCTGACATTACTGACTGAATGTAATACTCAGTGATTAACAGAAAATCAAAAATTGTACAAGGCATGGGCAAAAATATGAGGCAAAATTGGGGACGTGCAAAATAAGGAATAGTTAAGATCTATGGAAGGAATAATGTGTAAGAGAAATAATGAGTGATGGATTTTTTTATTTTTGCCTCGTGAAATGGGGATTATTTTTATCTATATTGTTTGGTAGTCTCGTGTGTGTGTGTGTGTGTGTGTGTGTGTGTGTGTGTGTGTGGGGGGCTGAATTCCACTTTCCACCAAGTTGCAGTGACTGCAGAGATGATTATAACCTAGGTGCATATTACATGGGGAGGGCTATGCCTCTTGCAGAATCTCTTTTTTACTCTTTTGGGATGATTGTATTTTCCTTTTTGAGAGAACTGGCTGTAAGTATAATTGGTGTGCAATGTATAGAAATGTCAATACTGTTTTATCACAGATGGGTTTCAAAAACCCTCAGGTTGGATTATTTTCCTAGAGTCTTTCTGGAAATATACAATACACTTATAAGTAAGCATATTATTATTATTACATTTTGATTAGTGCTTTGTCTTGCCGAGTTGTGGACCATTCCCAGTGGAAGTATGGGGAAAAAAGCTCCAAATAACCATGACAGGAAGCACTGTGGAAATACATGGAGATTCTAATCAAGTAGGTATTGCTGTTTCAGTTTCAGACATAATTAAACAAACACAATATATCTCTCAGTGTAACCAGAATAATGTTTTACGTTTTGGAGGATCATCTGAGTATTACAGCTTAGCCAAGATGAAACAGAACCTGCCTGTTCTTAATAGCAGATCTCATTTTCTGGCCTCTTGAGAAAGGCATTCTAAATGTTAAAATATTGATTAAGTAGCAATGGAACTTTAAGCAATTGCTTTGATGAAAACGTATTTATTTATTTTATCCATTTATTTTTTTTTTGTTAACTACCTAAGTGGAATGGTGATTGGACCCTTTTCAGACACAATCCAAACCAACAAAAGCAGCACCAACTTGCATAAAATGTACATAAAAATACACTGAAATACAAGAATGATAATACGAAAGGAAAATAGCCATAATTTATATCTCGAGGTAGTAAAGACTCAAGGTAGCTAGGCTTACAATGATAGTAGTAGTCCACTGAACCAAACGTGGTACAAAAACAATAATGTTGTCTAATAATAAGTGAAGTTAGCTAGCCAGTCAGACAGCTGGACGTCACTGGCCACACAGTCATGTAATAATAATAATGTAGGGGTGTGCACATTTCCGGTGTTTGTTGCAACACTACATCTATTTATTGCATTCTGTATGCAAGGTCTGAACCTCACCAGGAGACAATTGTAGAGCTTGAATCCACATCCATAGACTTCAAGTCTCCTGTGTCCCTAACCACAGGAGTTGAAAGTAATAACTGAAAAAAATATCTCATGAAGTAGCTGGTATCTCATTTCAGAGTGTAGCCTCTCTAGTTGAAAAAGTGTGAACAGAATTTGGCATGGTATTAATAAGCTATAAAAGCAAAACTGGTTTCTGGCATTATAAAATGGTACCAGAGCAATAATGGGACTTGAGCTATGAAATGCATGGATTACATGGGAAATGGATGAGGAAATGCACCCAGAACTGAACTTACTGGAAAAGTTTAAGCCCCGCCTGCTTAAGCTTTAGAAGCCAAGAAGTAATTCTTTAGTGGACATCCAATTCTTTCACCTTTTTATGGTTGGCTTTTAGTTTTGAGTCTATCCTTAGATAATTTCTTTAAGGACAAAAGGTTTGTGTAAGATGAAATGTCAGCTGTTAGTCACCCATATTCTTGTGCCATACATGAGTGATTTGAAGCTTCAGAAATCTATTCAGTGACATGCACTTTTGCCATATATGAATGATTTCAAGCTTCAGAGGTCTACTTAGTGAATTGGCTGTACATAGTAAGTAATGTGGTGAAACATACTGCTATGACCAACATGCTGCACGAGCTAAGTGCTATCATGACACATTCTGCTTGCTATGGCAAAAAAAGTAGGTTATGCATGCTGCTGTAGAACTGAGAATAGTAAAACAAAATGCATATGGCCACAGCTGCTGTCACAGAGGATCCCCATTTTCATATGACACAAACCTAAAGCTATTGTACACAATGCAGCCAAGGTTGCCTGTGGAATACTATTGCCATCTCAGTACTGAGCCAACAATTTAGTGCTTCTGCTCCACAGTATGATTCCCTGATTGATGTGTTAAACAAGAAGGCTCATTCTTACCTGACTAGTCACCTTGCATTGATAATGTGTGTACTGCACAGACATATCACTGAACTGCGATCTGTACAGTGTGATACAGAAAACAGGAGGCAGAAGATACAGAATGTAACGGGTCATTTGTCCATTTTCATTTGTGTTGCAGTCATACCTCTCAACTGTCAAGATTTTCAAAGAATGTCCAGAGTTTTGCATCATATTTTTGGCCTGTTTCTCATAAAATTGTGGTTTTCTGGAAAATCACTGGTAAATCATTGAGGACTAAAGTCAGAAAATAATGGCAGACATTTGAGTTTCAGACTTTATAACCTTAAAAAATTCTTTCCAATACAAAACATGTTATTCTATCAGCTTTCTAAGTTTGCAAGAGTACTATTTAAAATTGCCCCTGTTTTGGGGCCTTTGTCCCCCAGATTTCTTGCTCTAAGAGGTTTAGAGATACTGCTGCCTTTTTCAAAAAGCATAATTTGTTTTGTGTGCCATAGTAACTTGCCATGGCTGTACTGAGTCAATGATGTATGACACACACATTTCACATAACTTTCATTCTTTATCTGTCGTTCTGAAACCACCCACTTACTTCATCAGCATGTATGTCCTACAGTTTCTGATTTATACTTACAGTGGTGTAAATGATTCTTCTGTAGTAAGACAGCTGCAGTTTGTGTCATTTTCCATCTGAATCCCACACAATGCTTCTTATAGAAATGTAGATTTTGACAGAAAATGAGGATTGCAGTTTGTGACCCACCTAAATTTCTGCCTATTTCCTAGCTACTGAATTAAACTGTCAGTTCTAAACAACAGCTTATTTTTCCAGTCTTCATAACAATTGTCTTATGTCATCTTCATAAATTTATTGAAATCAGCTATTGTTTGTGATCCTGTTAGCCCCTCCTTCATGAAATCTGTAGAATTTTTAAGGTACATGTACGTCAAACTTCAGGACTACACATGTCAAATTCTTGTCATTTCTGTTTCTAAGACTTTTGGTAGAGGCTGTATAATGACTTTTTGTCCTATTTAGAACTACCTTTATCCTGTTTGTGTCCATACAAGTGTGATGGTCCCCAGTACTTCACAAAATGCTTAGGAAAATAACGATTTCTCTATTTGTATTTTTGTGTCTTCCATTGCTTGCCATTATTCTGAGCTTCATTGATTCTGTTTTACATTCCTTATTCTGACTAAATAACTTCTTTCACATTTGTTTTTACTACTGTTTCCACACTAAACATATATATGTCTATCTAAAATGTTTGTTTTTTTTAAGATGCATTATTTTGCAGATTTTGCAGTTTAAATTTATGCAGGCATGCTTCTCACCATTTCCTGCTGCTGCTTTGACCAGATCTGTTTTGTTTGCTTTTTCCTCATTCCTCAGAACCATTCTTTCTGCAAACTGCTGCATCTCAGCAAAATGACACATTTTTCCTTCTGGATCTTCTGTAATAACACTTATAAAGATATGAAAAAGAATAAAACACAACAATCATCCCCACTAGACAACAATGATAAACATCTGTCTGTGCCAATGGTGTTTAATGCTAGTACTTGTTTCTTGTGATCACGGTATTGTTTAACCATGACATTACTGTCCAGCACTTTTCAAAGCTGGCTAACTTGTTTGCTATCCTTTTCCAGAGGCTGTGTAAAATATTTTAATCATTTCTTAAATAGGTCATGACCACAGCCTGTGCCTCTTCCATTATCCTTGTTGTCCAGTTGAAGATTTATGTTAGATTTGTCTGCATGACTTTAAAATTGTGAATTTCAGCTGTGTTGGGTTTTAAGTCCTAAACTACTTTCAAGTAATTAAAAACTCTTTCCTTCAGGATTCAGTTCCATAGTTTTCCTTACCACTGTTACATCAAACTCATGTCATTTTAACCACTGTTCACTGTTTTTCTAGCACTTGAAAAGTAATTAAATCTGCTCTTTTCCCACCTTTGTCTACATTAGCTGTTTCCCATGGTTTGTTAAACATTTGATCTTGTTTTTCTTCCCCAAATTCTGTAAGATTTTGTTGGCAAATCCCTTTGTGCTCCTATTCCTTGACCACATTTAGTTTCTGAATTTCTGTTCGTATCCTTTCATGTGTAATAGGGATGGGATTTACCCCACTATCCTTCATAAAGCTCTTTTATTTACATTTGTCAGTACCAAGCAGAAGCACTTATTTAATGGCCATATATTCCCATGCTCCCTCCTTGCTAATTTGGCCCCCAGTTTTATTTACCCTCATTGTCCTTTCATCAGTTTACTGCTTTGTATACCTTTATATACCTGTAAAGTGTTTCATATCTGAACTAGTCAGACCTTATTCACTTTTAGCCTTTTATTTTGGATAATTCTTTTTTGGCTTCATTTTGTTTTAATTCATATTGTTTTTTTTTCGAGTCCCTTATGTTTTCCTTGTATTTGATGCAGACTGTTTCTCTCTAATCTGAATGCTATCCAAGTTGGGAACTATAGTTATTTTTAATTCTTTTTACAGGGTTGGTTTTTACACAGAGGCTTGCTTCTTGTGTGGTGGGAGTCCTGATATATCTCTGCTGTTCATCTGTCCTGCCTTTATGCTTATTAGCTTTAAATTTCTATGGTACTGCCTAATTTTGTTATTGATTACCTTTCAGAAACACAAACATTGAATGTGAATAGCATATTCATATAGACCATTAAGGAGCCTAGCCCAAGCTCTCAGTTGCCCAGAAGCAATGTCTGGTTAAGTGACTTGCTCAGGATCACACAGTAGACAAATGAGGGCTACGGGAATCAAAGCCTTAACCCACTGTGCTAGCTGCAAGACAGGTTGTACATATCATGTGACATCAAGTAAACATCTTGTGACAAATTCTCACAGTGTGATTGCAGTCATTCAATATTGTTTAGCATTTGTTCCCAAATGGCTAGACATTTCTTTATCTGAGGTTTTATCATGCTTTCTATTTGATAACACAAATTGCCAGTTGTTAGTAAGTTTCAGTTATCAGTTGTTTGATGTTCATCCTCTTTTGATCCTGTTGTCAGATATGGTGGGAGTCATTTGCTCCATTTAATATCTGACATATTAACATTCCCCAACAAAAAATGCTTACCTGTCCTCTGTCAACCTAAACGTACCTGTATCATTTATCTGTTTCCTCATCAGGGGAGACAAGATGGAAAGTTTTCTTATGTAATCACTGTTCTAACTGCAATTTCGTTTCCTATTGTGACCCGAAAATGTCTGTAGTCTTGGTTACACATTTGTCCTACTATTTTGAACTTTTCTCTTTTACAAATATTTTGAGTACTTTTTTTGTTCTGTGACACTAATTAGGCACACTGTGTTGAATCATTTTGAATTCATTTGATTTATAGAAAGGTTACTGTGATGATTGGGGAAAGATGGGCGAAGGCTGCCAGCCTAGTCAAATAGAATTTAATACATAATTCTATCATTTGTATAAATAAATGTAAAATACAGGCATGTGTTTTTAAATGAAAGAAAAACACTGTAAAATGTGAACTTCAAGATTGTTACAACATTGCCCCCTTGCTGTAAAGAAAAACAAGTCAAGCCTTTCAAATGTGTCTTTTGAAATTGAAATGATTTTATGACATTCTTTAATCTTTAAAGTTGGTTCCGGTCAGGCTGGCTGAAGACATTCTGTCTATTGTGTTAACTAAGGACTAATTGCATATGTGAAATGCCTTTTAGTGTTGTATTCTCCTGTGCAGGTGTTAGCTTGCTAAATAATGCAGTTTCTATTAGACTGGGAACTCCAGGTTACGTGTCAAAGAAATGGTGTAATGGAAACTAACTCAGAATTATGTAATCTGGGGAGGACCCAGAGACATGTTTGTTAATGATATTTTATAAACTGTGTCTCAGAGAGAGACTATGGAGAAGCATTTTGACTTTGGACATCTAACCCAGAACTGCTTATGCTCTTTATGTATGTAAGTAGGATTGTAGCACTGTGTTTTCTCTTAAGATTAGCTAAAGATTAGAAAGTTAGATTAAATATTTTTCTGTGTAATCAGATCTTTCCTACGATATTATTTTAAGTTTCTGTGTGATCTCTAAACTCTTAGATATCTCTGTGGTGTAGTAGTTTTGTCTTGTGTTTTAATTATTTATTATTAAATATTTTTAAAACCTTCTACCTGTGGCTTGTTTATGTAGAGATAAGCTCTAGAATACATTGCATATTTATAGAGGTTATTGTAATAGGCCACTCTAAAGTAAGCCTTGACTGTTAGTCATACTACCATTGGATATTAATATTGCACAGTAATAACTGGACACCCTTTTAGGGCCTTTTAGTAGCTGATATTATTAACTTGGTGGTGGCAGTAATTACTACCATATAGTCTGGGTAAAGGGGTACAGCTGGACAATCTGTCTCAGCCTTTCCCAGGAGTGTCTGTGAAGTTGTATAAATACTTATCTCAAAGTGTGTGTGTGTTGTGTCAGCTATTTGGCAGGGACACGAAGCACTGGTTGGACAGAGAGGGTACTGGAGGTTTTGGCTTGCCCAGTTAGGCTGAGACCTAGATCCTATAGCTGTGCCAGTGGGGAGTCTTACTGGGGACCTGGTGAGCAAGGGAGCAACCAGCCCCAGACTGACTGTGATCTCTGTGTGCAATTAAGGGAAATTGTACTTTACTGTGTGTATTAGTTATCCTTTTCTCTTCTATGAGACGACCTCCCTGGTGTTATTGGTGAGGATTGAGGCTCCTTGATTGCTGGGCCAGGGCACGGTCATCACAGTTACAATGAATGAAATGTCATTTGGCTAAATGACACTCATGAAGTGTTTGTAGAAGTCATTAACTATAAGGTTAAATTGTGGTTTGAGCTATGGTTAGCATTTTGGCTTGGGCTGGATTAGTAGCAGAGTTAGGATTACGTTTGTGGCTAATATTAACTTAAGGTTTAAAGTTTGAATTAGGTTTAGGTCTGGGGTTAGGGTAAGGTTTATGGTTTGGATTAAGTATAGTTTTCAGGTTATGGTTATGATAAAAGTTAGGGTTAAAGTTAGAGAGATATCTTTATTGTGTTGCATCCTGTATGCAGGGTGATATATTTATTGTGTTGCATCCTGTATGCAGGGTGTGGTGTGATTTACTTCCTACAAAAGATGCTAAGAATCATTTTGCTCTTCAGCTGTGTTTTGTGCCTTTATGGAGAATTTGTGCTTTGATTATCTGGTTTTCAATTGCATTGTCTTTCAAATATATGCAGTGGATTATGTTTTTTAATGGGGATGTCTTTAATGAAATCTAAACTATCTTCTGTGTCCCTCCTGTAAAGTGTGTAAACTGCTACGTTTATATCCAAGTCTTGGTTCTCTTTGTGTCATGTATCTGTGAATGTTACAATATCATGACTGTCATTTCATCAAAACCAGTACTTCATTCAGCATTCTGGAGTGTAGTATAGTGGATCAATGACTATATGGGGGTTGGCACAATGTTAGGGTATTTATCTTGTAGACACGTGGCATAAGGTTTGATTCTTACCTTGGGAAGCATGACTAGCCTTATAAAGACCTCCTGGGTTGTCCATCTCATAATCACATATAAATTAAGCACATTTGAGAAGAGTAAGTGCAACTAATGGAGCATTTAGACAAGTTTATTTTCTTGCTTGGAGCTTTACATTTCACCAGCTCCACACCTTTCAACTGTCCAGGTTTTTCTTCAATATTCAGATTTTGTCTCATATTTTTCGTCTGCTCCTCATGAAATTTGTAGTTTTCTGGCAAACCACTAAGGACTGAAGTCACTAAATAATGATGTACATTTGAATTTCAGACTTTATATCTTTCAGAAAATGCATGTTAAAATCCTGTTATTCTAGCAACTTTTACATTTATAGGATAAATATTTAAAATCCATTCCTGATTTTAGGCCTTTGTACCCCCTGATATTTTAGGCTTTGCCCAGATAATGTTCAGAGATATGCACATCTCTCATTTAGGGGAGAATGTACACAGTGCTCTTTTAATTATAACTAACTTTAAGGATGTTAGACTCTGAAAGCTACATTTGATTAGCTACTTCTAATAAAAAGAGCTTCAGTGACAGTTAACCAAATGATTGAATATCAGGCTTTTGGTAAGACTATGGTTATGCATATTAACAATCTTCACTCAGTATACATTACTGGGCTCTCACTATAGGAATTTATCTAATTAAATCCTATGCTATAGATAGGAGATAGCACATTAAATCCTTTGCTATAGATGCAGACAGCAAATTAAATCCTTTGCTATAGATGGGGGACAGCACTTTAAATCCTTTACTATATATGGGGGACAGCTCATTAAATCATTTGCTATAGATGGGGGACAACACATTAAATCCTTTGCTATAGAAGGGGAACAGCACATTAAAACCTTTGCTATAGATGGGGGACAGTACATTAAATCCTTTGGTATAGATGGGGGACAGCACATTAAATCCTTTGCTATAGATGGGGGACAGCACATTAAATCCTTTGGTATAGATGAGGACAGCACATTAAATCCTTTGCTATAGATGGGGGACAGCACATTAAATCATTTGCTATAGAAGGGGAACAGCACATTAAAACCTTTGCTATAGATGGGGGACAGTACATTAAATCCTTTGGTATAGATGGGGGACAGCACATTAAATCCTTTGCTATAGATGGGGGACAGCACATTAAATCCTTTGCTATAGATGAGGGACAGCACATTAAATCCTTTGGTACAGATGGGTGACAGCACATTAAACCCTTTAGTATAGATGGGGGACAGCACATTAAATCCTTTGCTATAGATGAGGGACAGCATGTTAAATCTTTTGCTATAGATGGGGACAGCACATTAAATCCTTTGGTACAGATGGGTGACAGCACATTAAACCCTTTAGTATAGATGGGGGACAGCACATTAAATCCTTTGCTATAGATGAGGGACAGCATGTTAAATCCTTTGCTATAGATGGGGGACAGCACATTAAATCCTTTGCTATAGATGAGGGACAGCATGTTAAATCTTTTGCTATAGATGGGGGACAGCACATTAAATCCTTTGGTATAGATGGGGACAGCACATTAAATCCTTTGCTATAGATGGGGAACAGCACATTAAAACCTTTGCTTTATATGGGGGACAGCACTTTAAATCATTTGCTATAGATGGGGGACAGCACATTAAATCCTTTGCTATAGATGAGGGACAGCATGTTAAATCTTTTGCTATAGATGAGGGACAGCACATTAAATCCTTTGGTATAGATGGGGACAGCACATTAAATCCTTTGGTATAGATGGAGGACAGCACATTAAATCCTTTGGTATAGATGGGGACAGCACATTAAATCCTTTGCTATAGATGGGGGACAGCACATTAAATCCTTTGCTATAGATGGAGGACAGCACATTAAATCCTTTGGTATAGATGGGGACAGCACATTAAATCCTTTGCTATAGATGGGGGACAGCACATTAAATCCTTTGCTATAGATGGAGGACAGCACATTAAATCCTTTCGTATAGATGGGGACAGCACATTAAATCCTTTGCTATAGATGGGGGACAGCACATTAAATCCTTTGCTATAGATGGGGGACAGCACATTAAATCCTTTGGTATAGATGGGGGACAGCACATTAAATCCTTTGCTATAGATGGAGGACAGCACATTAAATCCTTTGCTATAGATGGGGGACAGCACATTAAATCCTTTGCTATAGATGGAGGACAGCACATTAAATCCTTTGGTATAGATGGGGACAGCACATTAAATCCTTTGGTATAGATGGGGGACAGCACATTAAATCCTTTGCTATAGATGGGGGACAGCACATTAAATCCTTTGCTATAGATGGAGGACAGCACATTAAATCCTTTGCTATAGATGGGGGACAGCACATTAAATCCTTTGGTATAGATGGGGGACAGCACATTAAATCCTTTGCTTTATATGGGGGACAGCACTTTAAATCATTTGCTATAGATGGGGGACAGCACATTAAATCCTTTGCTATAGATGAGGGACAGCATGTTAAATCTTTTGCTATAGATGAGGGACAGCACATTAAATCCTTTGGTATAGATGGGGGACAGCACATTAAATCCTTTGCTATAGATGGAGGACAGCACATTAAATCCTTTGCTTTATATGGGGGACAGCACTTTAAATCATTTGCTATAGATGGGGGACAGCACATTAAATCCTTTGCTATAGATGAGGGACAGCATGTTAAATCTTTTGCTATAGATGAGGGACAGCACATTAAATCCTTTGGTATAGATGGGGACAGCACATTAAATCCTTTGGTATAGATGGAGGACAGCACATTAAATCCTTTGGTATAGATGGAGGACAGCACATTAAATCCTTTGCTATAGATGGGGGACAGTACATTAAATCCTTTGCTATAGATGGAGGACAGCACATTAAATCCTTTGGTATAGATGGAGGACAGCACATTAAATCCTTTGCTATAGATGAGGGACAGCACATTAAATCCTTTGCTATAGATGAGGGACAGCACATTAAATCCTTTGCTATAGATGAGGGACAGCACATTAAATCCTTTGCTATAGATGGAGGACAGCACATTAAATCCTTTGCTATAGATGGGGGACAGCACATTAAATCCTTTGGTATAGATGGGGACAGCACATTAAATCCTTTGCTATAGATGAGGGACAGCACATTAAATCCTTTGCTATAGATGGAGGACAGCACATTAAATCCTTTGCTATAGATGGGGGACAGCACATTAAATCCTTTGCTATAGATGGAGGACAGCACATTAAATCCTTTGCTATAGATGGAGGACAGCACATTAAATCCTTTGCTATAGATGAGGGACAGCACATTAAATCCTTTGCTATAGATGGAGGACAGCACATTAAATCCTTTGCTATAGATGGGGGACAGCACATTAAATCCTTTGGTATAGATGGGGACAGCACATTAAATCCTTTGCTATAGATGAGGGACAGCACATTAAATCCTTTGCTATAGATGGAGGACAGCACATTAAATCCTTTGCTATAGATGGAGGACAGCACATTAAATCCTTTGCTATAGATGAGGGACAGCACATTAAATCCTTTGCTATAGATGGAGGACAGCACATTAAATCCTTTGCTATAGATGGGGGACAGCACATTAAATCCTTTGGTATAGATGGGGACAGCACATTAAATCCTTTGCTATAGATGGAGGACAGCACATTAAATCCTTTGCTATAGATGGAGGACAGCACATTAAATCCTTTGCTATAGATGAGGGACAGCACATTAAATCCTTTGCTATAGATGAGGGACAGCACATTAAATCCTTTGCTATAGATGGAGGACAGCACATTAAATCCTTTAGTATAGATGGGGGACAGCACATTAAATCCTTTGGTATAGATGGGGACAGCACATTAAATCCTTTGCTATAGATGGGGGACAGCACATTAAATCCTTTGCTATAGATGGAGGACAGCACATTAAATCCTTTGCTATAGATGGGGGACAGTACATTAAATCCTTTGCTTTATATGGGGGACAGCACATTAAATCCTTTGGTATAGATGGGGGACAGCACATTAAATCCTTTGCTATAGATGGAGGACAGCACATTAAATCCTTTGCTATAGATGAAGGACAGTACATTAAATCCTTTGCTATAGATGGGGGACAGCACATTAAATCCTTTGCTATAGATGGGGGACAGCACATTAAATCCTTTGGTATAGATGGGGGACAGCACATTAAATCCTTTGCTATAGATGGAGGACAGCACATTAAATCCTTTGCTATAGATGGGGGACAGCACATTAAATCCTTTGCTATAGATGGGGGACAGCACATTAAATCCTTTGGTATAGATGGGGACAGCACATTAAATCCTTTGCTATAGATGGAGGACAGCACATTAAATCCTTTGCTATAGATGGGGGACAGCACATTAAATCCTTTGCTATAGATGGAGGACAGCACATTAAATCCTTTGCTATAGATGGAGGACAGCACATTAAATCCTTTGCTATAGATGGGGGACAGTACATTAAATCCTTTGCTATAGATGGAGGACAGCACATTAAATCCTTTGCTATAGACGGGGACAGCACATTAAATCCTTTGGTATAGATGGGGACAGCACATTAAATCCTTTGCTATAGATGGAGGACAGCACATTAAATCCTTTGCTATAGATGGAGGACAGCACATTAAATCCTTTGCTATAGATGGGGGACAGCACATTAAATCCTTTGGTATAGATGGGGACAGCACATTAAATCCTTTGCTATAGATGGAGGACAGCACATTAAATCCTTTGCTATAGATGGGGGACAGCACATTAAATCCTTTGCTATAGATGGAGGACAGCACATTAAATCCTTTGCTATAGATGGGGGACAGCACATTAAATCCTTTGCTATAGATGGAGGACAGCACATTAAATCCTTTGCTATAGATGGGGGACAGCACATTAAATCCTTTGCTATAGATGGAGGACAGCACATTAAATCCTTTGCTATAGATGGGGGACAGCACATTAAATCCTTTGGTATAGATGGAGGACAGCACATTAAATCCTTTGGTATAGATGGAGGACAGCACATTAAATCCTTTGCTATAGATGAGGGACAGCACATTAAATCCTTTGCTATAGATGAGGGACAGCACATTAAATCCTTTGCTATAGATGAGGGACAGCACATTAAATCCTTTGCTATAGATGGAGGACAGCACATTAAATCCTTTGCTATAGATGGGGGACAGCACATTAAATCCTTTGGTATAGATGGGGACAGCACATTAAATCCTTTGCTATAGATGAGGGACAGCACATTAAATCCTTTGCTATAGATGGAGGACAGCACATTAAATCCTTTGCTATAGATGGGGGACAGCACATTAAATCCTTTGCTATAGATGGAGGACAGCACATTAAATCCTTTGCTATAGATGGAGGACAGCACATTAAATCCTTTGCTATAGATGAGGGACAGCACATTAAATCCTTTGCTATAGATGGAGGACAGCACATTAAATCCTTTGCTATAGATGGGGGACAGCACATTAAATCCTTTGGTATAGATGGGGACAGCACATTAAATCCTTTGCTATAGATGAGGGACAGCACATTAAATCCTTTGCTATAGATGGAGGACAGCACATTAAATCCTTTGCTATAGATGGAGGACAGCACATTAAATCCTTTGCTATAGATGAGGGACAGCACATTAAATCCTTTGCTATAGATGGAGGACAGCACATTAAATCCTTTGCTATAGATGGGGGACAGCACATTAAATCCTTTGGTATAGATGGGGACAGCACATTAAATCCTTTGCTATAGATGGAGGACAGCACATTAAATCCTTTGCTATAGATGGAGGACAGCACATTAAATCCTTTGCTATAGATGAGGGACAGCACATTAAATCCTTTGCTATAGATGAGGGACAGCACATTAAATCCTTTGCTATAGATGGAGGACAGCACATTAAATCCTTTAGTATAGATGGGGGACAGCACATTAAATCCTTTGGTATAGATGGGGACAGCACATTAAATCCTTTGCTATAGATGGGGGACAGCACATTAAATCCTTTGCTATAGATGGAGGACAGCACATTAAATCCTTTGCTATAGATGGGGGACAGTACATTAAATCCTTTGCTTTATATGGGGGACAGCACATTAAATCCTTTGGTATAGATGGGGGACAGCACATTAAATCCTTTGCTATAGATGGAGGACAGCACATTAAATCCTTTGCTATAGATGAAGGACAGTACATTAAATCCTTTGCTATAGATGGGGGACAGCACATTAAATCCTTTGCTATAGATGGGGGACAGCACATTAAATCCTTTGGTATAGATGGGGGACAGCACATTAAATCCTTTGCTATAGATGGAGGACAGCACATTAAATCCTTTGCTATAGATGGGGGACAGCACATTAAATCCTTTGCTATAGATGGGGGACAGCACATTAAATCCTTTGGTATAGATGGGGACAGCACATTAAATCCTTTGCTATAGATGGAGGACAGCACATTAAATCCTTTGCTATAGATGGGGGACAGCACATTAAATCCTTTGCTATAGATGGAGGACAGCACATTAAATCCTTTGCTATAGATGGAGGACAGCACATTAAATCCTTTGCTATAGATGGGGGACAGTACATTAAATCCTTTGCTATAGATGGAGGACAGCACATTAAATCCTTTGCTATAGATGGCGGACAGCACATTAAATCCTTTGGTATAGATGGGGACAGCACATTAAATCCTTTGCTATAGATGGAGGACAGCACATTAAATCCTTTGCTATAGATGGAGGACAGCACATTAAATCCTTTGCTATAGATGGGGGACAGCACATTAAATCCTTTGGTATAGATGGGGACAGCACATTAAATCCTTTGCTATAGATGGAGGACAGCACATTAAATCCTTTGCTATAGATGGGGGACAGCACATTAAATCCTTTGCTATAGATGGAGGACAGCACATTAAATCCTTTGCTATAGATGGGGGACAGCACATTAAATCCTTTGCTATAGATGGAGGACAGCACATTAAATCCTTTGCTATAGATGGGGGACAGCACATTAAATCCTTTGCTATAGATGGAGGACAGCACATTAAATCCTTTGCTATAGATGGGGGACAGCACATTAAATCCTTTGGTATAGATGAGGACAGCACATTAAATCCTTTGCTATAGATGGGGGACAGCACATTAAATCCTTTGCTATAGATGGAGGACAGCACATTAAATCCTTTGCTATAGATGAGGGACAGCATGTTAAATCTTTTGCTATAGATGGAGGACAGCACATTAAATCCTTTGCTATAGATGAGGGACAGCACATTAAATCCTTTGCTATAGATGGGGGACAGCACATTAAATCCTTTGCTATAGATGGGGGACAGCACATTAAATCCTTTGGTATAGATGGGGACAGCACATTAAATCCTTTGCTATAGATGGGGGACAGTACATTAAATCCTTTGCTATAGATGGGGGACAGCACATTAAATCCTTTGGTATAGATGGGGACAGCACATTAAATCCTTTGCTATAGATGGAGGACAGCACATTAAATCCTTTGCTATAGATGGTGGACAGCACATTAAATCCTTTGGTATAGATGGGGACAGCACATTAAATCCTTTGCTATAGATGGAGGACAGCACATTACATCCTTTGCTATAGATGGGGGACAACACATTAAATCCTTTGGTATAGATGGGGACAGCACATTAAATCCTTTGCTATAGATGGAGGACAGCACATTAAATCCTTTGCTATAGATGGGGGACAGCACATTAAATCCTTTGCTATAGATGGGGGACAGCACATTAAATCCTTTGGTATAGATGGGGACAGCACATTAAATCCTTTGCTATAGATGGGGGACAGTACATTAAATCCTTTGCTATAGATGGGGGACAGCACATTAAATCCTTTGGTATAGATGGGGACAGCACATTAAATCCTTTGCTATAGATGGAGGACAGCACATTAAATCCTTTGCTATAGATGGTGGACAGCACATTAAATCCTTTGGTATAGATGGGGACAGCACATTAAATCCTTTGCTATAGATGGAGGACAGCACATTAAATCCTTTGCTATAGATGGGGGACAGCACATTAAATCCTTTGGTATAGATGGGGACAGCACATTAAATCCTTTGCTATAGATGGGGGACAGCACATTAAATCCTTTGCTATAGATGGAGGACAGCACATTAAATCCTTTGCTATAGATGGGGGACAGCACATTAAATCCTTTGGTATAGATGAGGACAGCACATTAAATCCTTTGCTATAGATGGGGGACAGCACATTAAATCCTTTGCTATAGATGGAGGACAGCACATTAAATCCTTTGCTATAGATGGGGGACAGCACATTAAATCCTTTGCTATAGATGGAGGACAGCACATTAAATCCTTTGGTATAGATGGGGACAGCACATTAAATCCTTTGCTATAGATGGAGGACAGCACATTAAATCCTTTGCTATAGATGGGGGACAGCACATTAAATCCTTTGCTATAGATGGAGGACAGCACATTAAATCCTTTGGTATAGATGGGGACAGCACATTAAAACCTTTGCTATAGATGGGGGACAGCACATTGGCCTGGTGAGCAAGGGAGCAACCAGCCCCAGACTGACTGTGAACTCTGTGGAGCACCAATTCATTCGGGTTAGGTTTTTAGCAGAACATAGAATGCTGAAATTTATCGTCAAGAGGATCACCCCAAAATTAAAAAAAATGTAATGTACTCACTCCACTAGGCCATGGTTAGGCCATAACTTAAGTACAAGTATTTAAGGCGAAGGACATCAGACTAGAAGTCGAAGTACAGTGAGAAGCCACTAGACATATATGTGGGATGGGTGGAAAAAGATATGACAAGAGGCGAGAGGAGATGGAGCTCTTCTTACAAAGTGAGACACTAAAGACATGATAAGGGTGTACAAATTCAGGTTACTGAGATATGAAAGGTTCACCCTCAGCAGAAAAGACAGAAGAGGAAGAAGAACATAAATACTCAATTTTTGGGAAATGCTGTTTTCTGGATCAACAAAAATTCTTCATGGAGATGGTGGTGGACACACAGATAGGCCTATCACAATGGGCAGTGAGGAGCGGATCCATGGAGGAATGCAATAGTGGGCAGCACAGGTGGAAATGGGGTGAGAGGAATGGGAGAAATGGAGGGAGTAGAATTTTAAAAGCACATAAAGGACAGACTACAAAGGTTAATTGTCTGATAATGTGATGTTCTATACAATTAAATGAACAATTGTAAGATATCAGAGAAAATCTATAAAAACATGCTGCTGGTGTGTTAAGCATTGCATTACTTGAGTGCAGTTGATGTAAGCATGTGTGTCAAACTGTCTGCTCATATGTTAAAATGATGAGTATTAAACTAGGGCACATTTTAATATTTTGCAAGCCTTTTTTGGCAGTCTGTTATACCTAATAGTACTATACATGTAATGTAATGGCTCAGTACTGTTCATACTGCATGAGGAGGGTAATACTGCATCTGTATGTAATGACATGTTGGCAGTGCAGAAACTATATTGTACATTGGTATTACACATGCCATAAGGGATTGCTTATCTCACAGTAGCAGTGTATGTATAGCTGGCCAGCAGGTCGGGTCAACACCCAATGATCTTCCATGATGAACTCCCAGGCTGTTGGGTGTAGCAAAAGGTCTCCCCCGACTGCATCCAGAGACGAGCAGCCAGGCAACCCTTCAGGGTTGCTGTGTGGGTCTCTCCGAGAAAGGTTCTTGAGACCCTTGGTTTCTCAGACCCCCTCTGCCTCTAGGGCAGCATCTATCAAATCCCTGTCTGCCCCTGGGGGAAGGCGAGTCCTGAGTGTCCTGTGAATAGCTCTGAGATTTCTGGAACCACATCTTCTTGGCCCCTTGCTGATTTCTAGAGATGGTTCATTGAGGGGCCAAAAAGTGGATCGCAACAGCAGACAGAGTCTTCCTGTCCTTCTCACTCTGAACTAAGGTGTCATGTACCGACTTCCCAAAGAGGGTGGTACAGCCATACAAGGCATTCATAAAAGGTGCCTTAAAGGCTCCAAAAAGGTACAGAACTGAAGCCAGGCATGATGTCTGATGGCAACACCTGTACCAGCAGCTCTAGCGGTGTCCTCAGTTGCATGGGAAAGGAGATGCATAGAGATGTTAGCAATAGATGTCAGGATGGCCATTTGAGAGGAGAACACTTTCTTGTCATCCACCTACATGGACCCAGGGGGAGACTTGGTGATCTCCTTGAACAGATCTCACTGCAGCCTAATCATGTATGCCAAGTAATTTAGTACACATACAGAAAACATCACTGAAGCGTATACCCACTTCCCAAAATGGTCCATTGTCCTGGACTTTTGGTCAAGTGGATGAACCATAGAGCTCTCCTGAGCGAGCTGTTCTTTAATGGCAGCTGCCACTACCATGGCATCAACCAGGGATCTCTTCATCTAATAGGTCCTGTCCATAGGGGGCACTCAAAACTTTGTCCAGGCATTTGGGGATGAGCTCCACCATGTCTGACTCATTCCACACCCGAGATGTAATAAGATTCACTAGTGGACTCATGGGAAGGGACACCCAGGAAGTGGGGGCTCCTGTGCCAAATGCCTCCAGGAACACCAATTCATCCGGGTTAGATTTTTAGCAGAACAGCTCCCACGCTGGCAGAGAATTTTCATGATGTCTCCAAAGTAGACATCCTCATGGGGTGACCGGGGGAACCTTCCCCTTCCTCCAAACTGGTGTCTTCAGTGAGGGACTCTGGTGGGGAGTCCAATTGCTTCCATTTGCCTGTTCATTTGAAAGGTACCTGCTTAGTGGGGGTCTCTGGGGAAGACTTGCCAAAGTCTCACTGTTCCCAAGTGGGAGCTCCTTGGGGTAAAGAGGTGGCAGGCTGTCCCTGTGATAGCAGGATGGCCAGATCCATGCCAGAAACAGAGAGAGCTTTGTAGTGCCAATCTAGACCATATTGCCGCATGTCATGTCCAGTAGGTGTCAACATTGCAGTGATCTGGACCATGGTCCTCCCACCCTCTATTGAGCCAGATCATTTAGTACTTGAGCTGCTAATGATCCTGATTCATCTGGGTCATAGTTAGGGTTTCATCTCTCTCTCTCTCTCTCTCTCTATATATATATATATATATATATATATATATATATATATATGTATATATATATATATATATATATATATATATATATATATATATATATATATATATATATATATATATATATATATATATGTATATATACTACAGAACCCCGTTTCCTCATTACTGTTTGTGCTTGTGATGAATCCTGTTACCTCTCAACCTGTTAATGCAAATAAATCTGGACAAAGCTTGACAAAATGGGGGTACAAATAGGGACATATTTTAAATATTGCTCTTATAAACTTAGACAGTTGCTAGAGTAACAGGATTTGTTTTAATATACATTTTCTGAAGAATTTGAAGTTTGAAAATCAAATGTATGTCATTATTTAGTGACTTCAATCCTGAGATCATTCCAGTGATTTGCCAGGAAAAAAGAATAACAGGCCAAAAATACAAGCCATAAATCTGGACATTCTTCGAAAATCTGTACAGTTGAGAGGTATGGTACACAAAATTACTAAGCATGATTGCACAGAGGAAGAAGACTGTGTGTGTGTGTGTGTGTGTGTGTGTGTGTGTGTGTGTGTGTGTGTGTGTGTGTTTTGCATTTAGTCCATTTCTTGTACATGTTATGACAGCAATACCCAGATTCTCTCTTATGTAGTGAGTGACTTAAGGAATGTCTATGGGACTTTTGAAAGTTTTCAACTTTAATGTAATTATAAATAACTCACAGGTGTTTTGTGCCATTTATAACTCCTCTCTAGCGCTTTAAAGAGAATTTTCCACATAGTGGTCAGCAGGCCAGATTCATTGTCTGGATGTGATTATAAGCCCTATGTTAAAGCAGGTAGTTCAGAGGCTACACTCGGTGCTGGTAGAGACTGGGGAATAATATACAGTGTTAGTTAAACAGTTACAAGCCAGTGTAGCAGAGATTAATATTTAAAATTTAGTCTTTTTCATTTTCATTTATTTTGTTCTGTTAACTGGGTAAACTTGTTAATCACAAGGGTACCTGTTTTCAGGGGTGGTACAGTAGCATCATCCAGGTGAGGGACTTGCTCAGAATCACACAGTAGTCAGATGGAGACTAAGGGAATCAAAGTCAGGATGATAGAGTAAGTCTTGATACCGTACTTTTTTATCCCTTGATCACCTCCATCATTAATCTTCCTAAATAGATTAAAAAATAAAGTTATGATATGTCCAAATGCTGATGGGATCCCATAATGCCCATGGATTAGAGCATGGATTATGGGTAGAAACAAACTGTATTCTAATCTGTCCCCCTATGGCTTTTCACAGGACAGGTTGCCACTTCCTCATTTCTTAAAACACCATAGGCCGGTGTTAAGTGTTATGCATCCAGTCATGCAGGAGTTTTGTCATATCTCTGATTCTCATGGACATTCCCTTTCTTGGATAAAGTAAAGGGCTAATTCTCAGTGCAGCTTTGAATGTAGCCAACTTCCCTATGGCCAAATCAGTGCCAGTCTCTAACACTGAGCTCTTCTCTGGCATTGTCACAGGTGCCTGCAGGTGTCAGAACAAGGGGCCTAGAACAGGAAGATTAGCCCACCAGTGATATGAGACTAGCAACCCATGATACAAGATTTTTACCTGTTGTCTTCATCAGTAATTGCCAAGAAGAGTACTTCCTCCCAAGCAGTGGAAGTATGGTATAGACTGGTGTATTTGTATTCAGTCGTGTGATAGGT